>NC_089748.1:47486097-47508597 GCF_040412425.1 Macrobrachium rosenbergii
GCCTTGAAACATAGGTGTTTTATCATGCAAAAATGTGACTTTTCCAACATATAACATTTTCAGGATCTTTTAAGGAAAGGAAATACTCCACCAGTAAGCACAGTTTGAAGTATTCGCCATTCCATGACTGTCCTTTTCTTTGATGATCCACATTAGCCGCTTGGCTGTGAAACAGAGAAAAATTCCCAAACATTCAGAAATTTCACAACTTAAGGATAGTGTATGCCTCATTATGATATATCATCCAACTTTGCAGCCCAAATGATATCATTTTTATGATTTGGCTTCCTGACTGTGTAAATGAAGAATTCATCTGATGCAGCAACATGGAAAAGTCAGCTTCATCCCACCTTTTAAAATGAACCACAAAACCATGCATGTCTTCTCTGTTGTTGAGTGATGTTGGGCTTGCTGATAACATGAAATGGCTTGATACCAGATTTTTTTCAACTCATGATATACAGAACTATAACTTCTCTTCTTTCCCCTTTTTGCTTCTAGTTCAAGCGCCAATTTACGTAAAGACTTCCTTGGTCTACCCACTGCCTCAGCTATGATGTCTTTTGACCCCTGAGAAAGGACTTCAGGCCTTCCAGGATTCTCATTCTTGTCACAATGAGAGTCATATGGATTTTTGTTCCAGTTTCTTTTAACAAAGGATTCATCTCTTTTAATGTATTTAGCTACCTAGGAACGTGAAACGAAGGATGCGCCAGCATCCCTGGCCTCTCTGAAGGTTATAGCCCGGATTCAGTCAATCCATCTGATTTCCTCTGAGTCGTTAGCCATGGCTGTATCTAACTCCGTCACTCAGTCTGAAAATACAAGAAATGTAAAATGAAAAACAGCTTAATAGAAACTTAAAATAATGTATATACTTGGAGATAGGCTATAGCAGAAAACTTAATAACTTTCCATTTGTTCTGTGGAGGGGGGGGGGGCTCTAATTTCGAAACACCCAGTATTTATAGATTGTAATAAAATGTTCACTTAAACCATTCATGCTTTATCAATACTCTCAAACTACTTTCATAAAATTTGACTGAAAAAAAATTGAAAGACCGACAACTTAATCTTACCACAAAGCTAAAACGTTCCACTTGATCTGCATACGACATTCTCTATGGGAATCCTAGAGAAAGGATGATTACCCTCCTCATCTTGGCACTCGAAGAGGATGAGCCTCTTTGTGTCCCCAAGGTTGGAGACTTTACATCATTCGCAGCACAAAGGAACAATTGGTTATAAAAAAAAACAGCCATGCTGCCAACCCGTGAGTTATGCATGTGTGTGTGTGTGTGTGTGTGTGTTCACAACAAAAATTACATAGTATACATATGGGCAGGATGATTTGGTATTCCCAGCATTTTGAGTACTGCCAACCAGACCCTACCAAGAAATCTACCAAATCTCCTTTATTTTCTACCACTCAACTTAATACAGAAGCAAAATCAAGAGCGCAAGATCAAAATCCTAGTTTAACAAAGACAAGTCGTAATCTTCAAGGTGGGCTGTGAATTCTCTTTAGTTTAAGTATGTGATATAAACCTGAACTGCCTTCGAAGAAGGCATTCAAGAGTAGCACATGTTGGAAATAGTGAACCGTGTTTGGCATACATCTATTTTCCTCCCTTTTCATCTAAATTTCCCCTCTTTATTTCAGTCCAATAGCAGAGGCAGTACATCCATGATGGCTCTGAATGAAGGGCATGGGAGTAGACCGCCTCCGAGAAGACCCGATAAGATTAATAACGGAAGACAGGATGTCAGGCAAAGGAATGATTACCAATCTTATGCAAGGAATAATTACCAACAACCAAATGAAATGTTTGCTCAAAGGTTTCATCCTGGTCAGCATGAAAGATTTGGCCAGAATTACCATCAAGGACACCATGAAAGATATGGTGGCCCATATAATTCAAATTTCAACTCCCCAAGTAATCAGCATTTTAATTCTAGTCCTCGGTACCATCACCCACCAAACCATTCTAGAGATTTCAGAAATGTACCACCTCCATTTCTGCATGACCAGCAGTATATCAGGGGTAACCATCCCAGAGTACATGATTGGAACCAGAGAGACTTCAGGCCACATACGTCAGGATATCCTAACAGGAGTGGTAGAGCATATGATCATTACGAGGAAACAGACGAAAGGCACACTATAGACACTTTGGTTGAAGTGCTATCCTACAGCAGCACTTTATCAGCAGCTATTCACAATATTGAACGCAATAACCGTATCCCTCCAAATGTTGTATTAAGAACAGCTGAGTCAAGGAAAGACATTTTTACAATAAATGAAAATAACCAAAACAAAATCCTAAGACTTGATCCAAAATTAGCTCTCTGCTTAAAGCATTACTCAGCGAATGGCTGCAGTTCATCAATTTGTAATGATCTTCACATGTGCAGGAATTACATACATGGTCGGTGCCAATCAAAAGAACCTTGTTTCCATGGACATGAATTCAAAACAAACCACAACATTCCCATTCTTTCTAATCTTCATCTGAGCAGCTTAAGTAATGAGTGCTTGCTTAGAGTTATAAGGAATTCTTGTAAATATGTAGATTATCTCGAAGTATGCCATCACTACAACACAGAGAAAGGATGTAAATATGCAAGATGTCGAAAGTTGCACATTTGTAAGAAATTTGTGACAGACATCAAAGATTGCACAGGATGTTCTTTGAATCATGATGTACTTGACAGACAGTGCCTTGGGCTACTTGAGTTCCACGGAGTACCTACAAATGAAACTCCACGAGACATATTGGTACAAATTAGATCACTCTCAGAATTGCAGACAACCTCTGCGCCCAAAAATAAAGGTAAAATGTCACAGAACACTGAGCCAAAAAGAAATGCAAAAACATACAAATCAACGGACATTTTTGGAGATGAAAAAATAACAGAAATATGTATACATTCAATAGGACAAAAATGTGAAGATTATCAGAATGGTTGCAAGTACCTACATTCAAAGAATCCTTTCCACTGGCAAGTTAGCTATAACGAAAGATGGTATAATATTCCCATTTTTCAAACAAAGGCTTTGGAGAATGCCTTTTGTGAGGTATCAAAATCGTCTGCTAACATGACAGGTCTAGGCAAATCGTGCACTAAAGAGTTAATCGAGGTGCTAGGTACTGATCCTTGGGAAGCAGATTTCACAAATATGAAGTTAAGAAGTGCTAATAGAGAACTGACCATCCGTAGATTATCAACTCCTCCAGCTTCAGTTAAAGACAGCCCAAATGCCACAGTCTTCCAATGGTACTTCAAAGATGAAAATGACAAATGGATTAAATATGGTGATGCAGACAGTCTAAACAGAAAAGACATGACCTCCAGTATTACAAGTAATGACATTGAGAAACAATTTTTAAAGGACCCACAATCGTCTGTGTCATTTAGTAACACTCACTATACGTACACCATTGATTTTTCTACAATGAAGCAAGTAAATGAAACGACAAAGAAAGCAAGGGAAGTCAGGCGTCGCCCGACGCAGCCTGCGAAAAACGTCGACGGAGACAGGGACAAGAAGCCACATCAGGAGCCTCAGAGGTCTGATGTTCCGAGTCACTGGAAACCAATGGATCAGGGTTCCATTGACGCACTGGTCGATCTCGACTCCAGCACCGACGAATATCGCGAGGTCTCGGAACGACTATTTATCACCATACCAACTGCCAACATCCAGTCTATACAGAGACTCCAAAACCCTTACCTATGGGACACATTCCAGTCCAGGAAGAAACATTTGACTCAGAGGTGAGTGTTGCCATCTTCAGGTTCTACAACTTACCACTGCTCGGTGTTCACTTGATGTGGTCAACTACTTTGACATACTTTCCCTTGGTTGCTGCACAAGTAAATGTCCAAAATTACTATTCTATATATCACATTTTTAATAATGTGACAAAATACTGACAGCCAGTGGGGTGTTGCAGGATCTAAACAGGGTAACAATGGCATGTCTGCCGGCTGTCAGCACATGAATACCTCCTTTTTCTAATTTTAGGGGCATTCCAAGCACATTTTTCATCTTGAAAAAGAAATGATAACAATGATCATAGTCAAGAATTTATTAGTAAATATGTATGACTTAATACTGTTTCAACGTATTTTGGAAGTAACTCACGTTTGCAGAACCTGCAAGGGCGCAATGTGTCATAAAATGGAAAAGAACAAGTACAAAAACCCTCATTCATTTCCATTTAGGGAAGTTTCAAAAGCAGCAACCATGATTCACTTTGGTTGCTTCTTTTGAAATTTCCCTACATGGCAATGAATGAGAGTTTTTGTATCAGTTCTTTTCCATTTAGGGAAGTTTCAAAAGCAGCAACCATGATTCACTTTGGTTGCTGCTTTTGAAACTTCTCTAAATGGCAATGAATGAGTTTTTGTACTGGTTCTTTTCCATTTAGGGAAGTTTCAAAAGCAGCAACCATGATTCACTTTGGTTGCTGCTTTTGAAACTTCTCTAAATGGCAATGAGTGAGTTTTTGTACTTGTTCTTTGCCATTTAGGGAAATTTCAAAAGCAGCAACCATGATTCATTTTGGTTGCTGCTTTTGAAACTTCTCTAAATGGCAATGAAGGAGAGTTTTTGTACTTGTTCTTTGCCCTTTAGGGAAGTTTCAAAAGCAGCAACCATGATTCATTTTGGTTGCTGCTTTTGAAACTTCCCTAAATGGCAAAGAACAAGTACAAAAACTCTCATTCATTGCCATTTAGGGAAGTTTCAAAAGTAGCAACCAACCTGAATCATGGTTGTCTATTAAACTATATAAGTTTCTGAGTGCAGCAATTTAAAAAACCCACATGCTACAGCTGATGTAAAAAAAAAATATATAAATCATGTTTTTCCTTCATTCTCTCTCACAGAGACAGCAGAGACCATCTGCACGTAAATAAACTTTTCTACGGCGTGGATCCACAAGAGCTGGGCAGCATTCGTCTGGAAAACATAGACTGGCGAAGAAGGGGACCTTGCGATATGAAATATGGGCAAGGAAACTATTTCTCTAACAGGTATGGGGAAAAAATTAAAAGACTCTTGTGCATGTAATAAATCTGTACCGTGAATCTTTGCCATTTGATGAGAATGGAAATCGATTCAATTGATCAACTTTCCCTTCCAGCGCGGCTGTAGCTCTCAAAAATAGTACCAAGGACGCTGGGGGCCACAAATACTTGATTTTAGCCAGCGTTATCATAGGTGATATTGTGAGAGGCGAGCCCTCTTTGACTCGTCCGCCGTTGGATTTGTCGAGAAACGTTCATTACGATACAGCTGTGGACGACATGGATGCCCCGACATTTTTCATCAAATTTGAGAGTAATGAATACTATCCATCTTATATTATAAAGTTACAGACTTCTGCGTGATTGATGACAAATTTACAATTGCGTGCAATCGATCTGGCACACTGATGTGTGTGTGTGTATTTGTGTGATATCAGTTTTTAGTAATCAATTTGCTAAACTATTTTATCGACTTTTAGTCATGTAGAAGATATTAATTTGGTTATAATCAATGTGCAAAGTTTGTATGACGTTTTATGCTGTGTTGATAATAAAAAAAAATTCTAGTAACCCTAAGTAAAGTGTATCATTGTCTTTTTTCTGACAGCTGAATGAATGTTGAGGATCTAATCAAACGAGATTTAAAATGGTCTTAAACTTACAAATCATAAAAGCTACTTACAAGCAAACACTGAAATTAGTGGTATGGTAAACATATATCAACCTGCAATTTTAATTACCGGATTATCTTTGTGGTGAAAAGTTTATCACAACTGGGCTTACCTGTGAAACCGTTAGCCACATAACAACAACAGAGGCTTTGGGAGGAAAGGTAACAGTCAGCACAGAATTCCCTTTCTGTATTGAGCATTCCAGGTTTAAATTTGTCAAAATACAGCAAAATTTATAATTAACGTTTTTGACGAAGACCAGTGCTACTACAAAAATCTTTATCGAGTATGTAAGACACTGCTACTCCGTGAACAAGAGCCATCACTATTATTATTATTATTATTATTATTATTATTATTATTATTACTGAACCAAACAAAAACTTCTTTCAGTTTTCTTCTGAAGATGGAAAGAGAAACTCACAAAATTCCTGAGTATAACTTGTTTACTTGTAAATATTTACATATTACTTGAATCTCTAGTACTTTCAGGTCCTAACTGTGACCCTCTTTTCAAGAGATGTGAAGGTGGGTCAGGCTGGTTCAAGGGCCAGCAATCTTCTGAACTTCTTCTCCCTGTGCTGTCATTTATATGATGGCTGTCCTGGTTTCCATCCTTGAGAGTTGTTAATCCCTTCCTGTCGGTCTGATATCCTGATCTGATGGTCAGTGGGATTAACCCTTGTGGTGAGTGAGTGGTCACCATCGGTCTGTTGGGCAGGGAGACCTAACCTCCAGGTCACAAGGGTCTATCTTAGCTTCTTTTTAGTATTAAAGCTCAGCTTATGGGATCATCTGAGGTAAACCTTTGTTTCCTTCTATCGCTTTAATCTCTCTGATGAGTGCCCTTCCACTACCCTCCTTGGCTGATGTTATTGCTTTTGTATATAAGCTCACTGTTTTTGAAATCCATCCTATGGTCCTTTTCCCAACAATGCTTAGCTATAGCACTCCCTGGGAGTTGAGCTGTACTGCCCTTCATGCTCTGGATTCTGGTCCTTTATTCCCTACCTGTTTCACTCCATTTTGTCTCCACAATGTTGCAATTATATATACTGCCCCCTTCTGCATTACTGTCTTCTCCTTCCAATTTATTTTTACATTTTTTACGATGTTGTCAAAGGTATACACAAATTTATTTTTTAATTTCTTTCATTTTTGATGTAATTTGTTTCATTTTAGGCATATATGAGGGCAACTATTATCTTGTTTTCTGTATTCCATGTACTCTCTGCATTTTCCTGTAAAAATCCTCCTAGCTTTGTTGAGTGCCCTTTTCTGAACCATTCCGGTATGCTAATGTATCAAAGCTTTTGTCAATGTAATTTATTTTTTATCTGTATGCTAATGTATCAAAGCTTTGTCACATGTAATTTATTTCTTTATCTATCTTACAAGGGTCACACGTTCTCATTCCCCTAAATATAAACCTACTAGAACACCTATTTATATATTATGACTATGAAAAGAGAAGACTTCATAGAGGTCTGTGGCGAGGGTTCAACTCCGCAGCCGACTGGTCAGAGAAAGGTGGACACTTTGCTGTCCGTGTAGACACCCCGGGATTACGATGTAATCAATGGATAGGTTTGCTGGAAAGTAGATGGGTGTTGCAGACTAATACACACAAACAAAGCCACTCCAACTTCTAAAACAAAACAGACACCTCACACGTCTCGGAACTGTCGACCTAACTGCCCAGTTCTCCTCGCTGCTGGGAGAAAGGAGCTGGGGATTGGTACAATGTCAGGCAGGGCAGCCGATCGAGGGTACAGCCTACCCCACTGCCAAAATCAAAGTCCTTCAAAAGAAGGCATCAAAGCTTATCCCTATATAAAAATGGGAAAAAAAAGCACATTAAAAAGAAGAAAAGACAAGAAATGAATATCCGAGTTTGTGTGTGTGGGCTTTCTATATGTGCTGAATTCACATCCTATTTCTTTCCTTTCTATCAGGATGTCTAAAAGGGCAGTTTATTATTGTTACCTTTCTAGAGTGAATTGGATGTTGTTATCAAAACTATTGAGTTCATCTAGAAAAGTTTCTATTTTACTTTCATCACCCTGCAGAACGGCAAAATATCATCCACATATCGCCACCAACCTTTCAATTTTACGTTAGCATTAATATTAGGAAGTAGTGTGGTCTCAAAATATTCCCTATAGATATTAGCGAGTATTGGTGATAATGAGGGGCCCCATAGCTACTCCATATTTCTGTTCGTATACTTGACCCTCAAACATAAAATAAGTATCACTAACACATAATTTGATCAGCTCAAGGAAGACACATTTCTATGCTTGGATCGAAAATGCCCTCATTATGTTTAGTCTGTAGCAATTTAAACTTTATCGAAGGGGATATTGGAATAAAGCTACCAACTTACATCAAAACTAACCATGTGTCCCTTTATATTCTTGTTCTTAACTTTCTATGAAATCTACTGAATATTTAATATGATTCTGAAAATTTACGTAAGAGTATCCAAGTTCTCCAGCTAACCACACAGCTAAGTTTTTGTTGGGAGATTTCATACTAGAAACAATAGGGGCGTAGTGACAGCCATCCTTGTGTATTTTGGGGCTGCCATATGTATGCAAGTTCAGGTAGTTTAACTTGAGAATAATTTATTGCATAGTGTCCTTCCCATTACTTAGTTTACTGATTATTCTTCTTCACATTCTGGCTGAAGATATTCTGGAAGCTTTTTGGCGTAGATAGTTTCATCATCTAGTAGCCTGTACATTTTATCCCTATATTCTGAACTATTCAAGATGACAATGCTACCCCTTTGTCAGCTTTCTCATAATTCTAATATCTTTGCAACTTTTTAATCTCTGTGGAGCGGTGCTAAATCTCACTGGCAATATATATCTCCAAGTTTATTCTCATTAGTAAACCCTGTATTTGCGTTCCCATGATCTTATGGACTTTACGCATTCGCGGGTTTCTCTGTGGAACATATCTAGCCATAATTCAAGTGGAAAATTCGCCCATTCGCAGTATTTTTCACTGAGAAATATTCACACTACAGTATTTTCATAAATTTTCATGAACAAATGCACTTTTTGTGATAAAACTGCTAAAATACTCAGGTATAAAAATTTTTACAGGGTTTTTTCTTTGTGTTTAAACTATCAAAATAGGCAGTTCTAAGTGTTTTTAGAGGGGTTTTGGTATTCGCAGATTTTAACTCCATTTATGGGGGTGGGTACGCATCCCCGCGAATATGGGGGTCTCACTGTACCTCCTCATCACCTCTGAAAAAACGGAGCTAAATCATTGTGTTGATCAACATTAAGGTAGTTAATCTTGCTATTGAATTCTATACTGATATTATTTGTAGTCCCTACACAGAAATTTAATCCTAGTCCTAGTACTGCTGTTTCATCCCTAGTCAATAATCTACTTGAGATATTCTTTTTATATTATCCATATTACAAATTTGATCCAAACGGAATTACTAAACAAAAATATTCATTTCTTTCTCTTTTTCATAGTCATGATATAAAAACAGGTGTTCTAGCAGGTTTATTTCTTAGGGCAATGAGAACGTGACCCTTTGTAAGATAGATAAAGAAATAAATTACATTGATAAAAGTCTCCATACATTAGCATACTCCGGAATGGTTCAGAAAAAGGGCACTAACAAAGCTAGAGGATTTTTTACAGGGAAAATGCAGAGTACATGGAATACAGAAAATAAGAAAATAGGCCCTCCTTATATGCCTAAAAATGAAACAAATTACATCAAAATGGAAGAAATTAAATATAAATTTGTGTATACCTTTGACAAAAACCATAAAAAGTATGTGAAAATAAACTGGAAGAAGACAGTAATGCAGATGATATGGGGGGGTGGTATATAATTGCAACAATTGTGGAGACAAATATGGGGTGAAACAGGTAGGGAATAAGGACCAGAATCCAAGAACACAAAGGGCAGCAGCTCAACCTCACAGGGGAGGCTATAGCTAGGCATTGTTGGGAAAAGCACTGTAGGATGGATTTCAAAAACAGTAGGCTTATAAACAAAAGCAATATCAGTCATAGAAGGGTAGTGGGCACTCATCAGAGAGATTAAAGTGACAGAAGGAAACAAAGGATTTTACCTCAGAAGATCCTCATGGCAAGCCGAGCTTTAACATTAAATGAAGCTAAGATCGACCCTCTGACCTGGAGGTTAGGCCCTGCCCAACAGATCGATGGTGGCCACCACTTACTAAAAGGGTTAATCCCACTGACCATCAGATCAGGATATCAGAAGGACAGGAAGAGATTAACAACTCAAGAGGATGGAAACCAGACAGCCATCATATAAATGACAGCACGGGGAGAAGAAGTTCCAGAAGATTGCTGGGCCTGAACCAGCCTGACCACCTTCACATCTCTGAAAAAAAAGGGTCACAGTTAGGACCTGAAAGTACTAGAGATTCAAGTAATATGTAAATATTTACAAGTAAACAAGTTATGCACAGAATCTTGTGGGTTTCTTCCATTATTATTATTATTATTATTATTATTATTATTATTATTATTATTATTATTATTATATTATTATTATTATTATTATTATTATTATTATTATTATTATTATTATATTCGGAAGATGAACCATTCATATGGAATACCCCACCAATAACTTCAAACTCAAGCTTCCAAAGCATATGGTTATTCATTAAAAAGAAGTAAGCGAGGGTAATAGGAAATACAGAGAAAGAAGAGATCAGTTATTCGTAAAGAAAAAATAATCGAACGAACTGATAAATAAATAAAAATGTCAGTAAAATATAAGGAGAATTAAACGAGACAGATTCTGAAAAAGTACAACGATGAAATTTTGCAGATTTATAACAGCAACTGACGACGGAGTGCAGTTGTAACGGTTTGAGGTCCACACAGATAGTTGAACAATTAGAGTTGAGGTCCACACAGATAAAGGAACAATTAGAGTTGAGGTCCACACAGATAAAGGAACAATTAGAGAAGTGGTTGATAAACAAACAATTGACAGAATGACAACTTAGTTGTAAAGTATAACAGATCATAGAGAGAAGGGAAAACTGTAGCCCTAGACACACCGAATCTGAAATGGAATATAGAATTTTAGGCCAATGCTGCCGGGATACGACCTCACGAGGTCATTCACCGCTGAAAGGTTAAATTGAGAGTGTGGTTTTCCAGGAGGAAAACTTGCAGTTGCACTACGAAGCAGTTGTAAGGAGAGGGTGGATAGCAAGATGGAAGAAAGGGAATATGGAAGGAGGTACAGAAAAGGAATGAAAGGATTGGTGCTAGAGGTCGAAGGGACGCTGCAAAGAACCTTCAGTAATGCCTACGGTGCACCGCGTAAAGGTGAACTGACGGCACTATCTCTACAGGAAGGAAAACTCCGCAGGGTGCGTGAAGATACGGAGAGTGTACGAAAACTCATCAAACCTGCAACCATTGTTTAGCAATGAATTAACAGATGCATCCATAATAGACTGAAATAAAACAACACTATTATCTGTGGTAAGAAGCAAACAATGAAAAATGCTTCATTATTCTATTAATATTTCAACACAGCAATTCGTAAAAAAATAAAAGATTCAAAATACTTTAAACGGTAAAAAATTGAAACAAATAAAGCATTTCTCCTTAAATGTAAATATAACTGAAGGAAAACACTACCGAGGGCAATGACTGATTTAACCCAGTCTTCCATACAATTAATGAGTTTCGTTTTCATATAAACTAAAAATAAAGAAAACAAAATATGATAGACTGCTTAAAAATTGCTCATGCAATCCACTCTACTTTAAACGACTAAAGAATAACTCCCAAATTTTGAAGCTATTTATTGTTGCTTCCGCTTCCAAATCCTACCACATCTCTACAATGCAACATTTCCAATAACCTATAGCGTTTACTCGTACATTTTCACATTAATATTCAAGAAACTGAATGTGTAAGACTTCTAAGGTCTCCATTTAATATGTTAGTACGTATGAAATGGAATGGAATATAAAATTTAGGTACAAGGCCAAGAACTGGGACCTAGGAGGTCATTCAGCACTGAAAGGAAATCTGAGAGTAAAAAGTCTGGAAGTTGTAACAGGAGAAAAAATCTGGCAGTTGCACTATGAAACAACTGTTGGGAGAAGGTGGAAAGTAAGATGTAACAAAGAGAATATGGATGGGGGTACAGTAAAAGGAATGTAATAAGTTGCAGCTATGGCCGAAATGGACGCTGCAAAGAACTCTTAAGTATTGGTTACAGTGCACCATGAGAGGTGCACTGACGACACTACTCCCCTACGAGATATATGTATGTATGTATGTATTTTTGTGAATATATTTACATATGAGAGAGAGAGAGAGAGAGAGAGAGAGAGAGAGAGAGAGAGAGAGAGAGAGAGAGAGAGAGAGAGAATGAACTAATGCGTAGCTGACACGGACGACGTTAAGTCTAAGAGATAATATCCGTGTTAATGCCAGCGAAGGTGATAATTCCAGGTGAAGTTTGTGTCTGATGTGAAGGAAGATTTCCAGGTGAAAGAATTTTGTGAAAAACAAAACGGGGTTAAATGGAATGGTTCTCAATACAAGAATGGAGCTCTAGAATTGAATTTTCATTGTTTGCACACAGGTCTAAAGTTAAATCCATTCCGAGTAATTTACTTTGTTTTTCGACGTTTCTGAAAGTCCTGACATTACACACACACACACTATATATATATATATATATATATATATATATATATATATATATATATATATATATATATATATATATATACGTGTATGTTAGACTATGAACATATAGTACTTGTATGTGTATGTGGTTTTACCACTATTAATCATCATCATTATCATTATTACCTCCTCCTATCATGAAACCAATACGATCGATTCTGTCGTCCTGCGTGTGTTATCATCTCATTGTTATTATAATTACTCAACCTCAGACGAAGAGTTATCACTTTTTCCATTTATTTTTTTATATGAATGTAAATGTGATTCTATATATATATATATATATATATATATATATATATATATATATATATATATATATATATGAACTGGATTACCCTAACAGCTACACTTCCATCCTTCCTTTTATAACCTGAATTTCCACCTACTTAAATGTTGCTAGCAAGTTACGATCATTTATGCCTGCAGCCACTACTTTTCAATATTATAAATATTAAAGTGAAGAATTATCAGACAAGGATAAAATGAATTGACGTCTTTTTCCAAATAAACATACAAAAAATAGGTGTATTCAGGAAGAGAATAAGCAAAACAAAAAAGTGACACAGCTATTGATTTTAAATCTTTATATTCTTGCCAGATCTTTATTCTTACTGCTCATTCTTTTCTTTAACAAGATTAAAACTTTCAAGAGATTTATCTTTGACCCGACAACATTTATAAATTAGCTTTATTTCTCTGAAATAGGAAATAACAAGGCTTTATCTCTGAACAAGAAATAAAATTTACTGTAATCTTAAACAAGGTAAGAAGATCACGTTTTCTTTAATAAAATGTAATTGTATTTTTTTACAAGTATACGCAGGAACTACAAATGTGGAATATGGTGCGAGAGAAACCATTGTAATTCGTTTTCAGAGAAGCATTTAAGGGAAGGAGGTGGGGTGAGAGTAGGAGGGGGAAGAGATTGGGGAGGGAGGGGGTAATTCCTGGTAACAGACGTGCAGCTGTTCTGATTCACCTCCAAGCGAGTTCAAGAAGAAAGTCCACCAACAGCTGATATTTTAGGTAATCATTTTCTGTTTAGTAGCCGATGATATATGCAGTTCTGTAATGGGCATGAATATTCCACCGGATTTGAATCAATCATGTTCAATCATCCAACGACGTATTTTTACCGGAGGAAGTAGGTCCAGCGGAACAGACCCCGTTACTCAGGCTTCGTTAAACTAGATAGCGCCGAATTCCCGAACCGGAAGTATGGTTCTTTCGTCACACGCCCTTTACATGCATTTTTTTTTTTTTTTTTTTTTTGTGCCTGAGAGACATAATACGGAAAGTGTGATCTTTGGTGGAGGAAGCAGGAGGGGGGACGGGTTGATTACTAGCAGTTCTTCCAAGGACGAAGGTGTTCGGAAATAGTCTTCCTTGAATATTATAGTGTCTCGTGGACACGTGTGCTTGTCGAAATCGATCAGCAGACAAATATACAGGCGTTCGCAAGGATCTTGGGTATTAGTATGTGGGTTTCTGCCTCAATCAACTTGCTCGTCCATCTGTGAACTCTTACATAACTCAAAAAACCGTTCCTCAGATTGTTTTCTTTGCCACGCACATTTGTTTCATTCCTAAATAAGCAATTTCTTTGTCAATATTTTACCTCTAACAGACTAAACAGTTTGCAAACACTCCAGGAACTTCAAAGTTGCCTACAACGCCATGGCTTTCTTTTCCCTATTTTTTACATTAAGATCACTAAGCAGATTCCAGCCTTTCGTGTTCGCCAAACCCGTACAGACTCAGAATACCAGAAACACGGTTTCTAGTCCTATCCTGGCCCATACACACTCAAGAACAATTTTTTTTTTTCCATTCTCAATCCACATAACCTCCAAAAAGTATATGTGTGTTTTAAGCTCACTTCAGAATCTAAACAGATGCTACAAGAGCTACGAATTACCTTCTACAGTTTTACATTTCCTGGCTGGCATAGGCCTACCCAATGTCTAGTTTCCTATCCTTACGCAAATCAGCTACCATTTCTTCTCTTCTCACAGATCCAAGGAGAATCAAAACCACAAAGATGCAACATTCTTTTACAGCTCTGTTATGATTTATAGTCTATGCACTGACACGTAATTATATATATATATATATATATATATATATATATATATATATATATATATATATATATATATATATATATAGTATATATATATATATATATATATATATATATATATATATATATATATATATATATATATAATTACGCACAGATCAACCCGGTTACATCGTCTAAATTTATATATTAATCACGGACGCGAAAACCACATACAGGCGCGTTGAGTCACGTGTTCTTCGCATGGCACGGGTTAATAAATGCACGTGTCCCTGACCGAAACTTAGCTAAATCAGGTCTTCACACTTAATAAACAATATGTACATAATTATAAAACATTTATACATATCTTTTCTTAGTTGTGTTTTAAGGGTTTTAGACTAAAAATGGCGAAAACTTTCACGATCACACGACCAGTTTCAAAAGTCGGGCAGAGCACGATCACATTATCTGCTCTCTCTTTCTCCTCCTGTGCCTACCTCCACCCTGGCCGTGGGGAGGAGGGAGGGTTGATCGTCAGCGAGACATCTTGTTGAACTAGGCTATCTCCTGATCGGTTATGTATCTCTGCTCGCCACAAAGAGTGAAATAGGGCCTTATTAAGCATATCCGTCTTTTGAACCGTAATCATAAGGAACAATATGACAAATCATAAACGGTATACGATTCCTGGCGATAAATACAGAACTGAAATAAATGCAACCAAATTATTCTAGACAACCAAGGTGAGCCGAGTTAGACCGTTTCTCCGCGTTGTCCCGTTCGATGACGAAGCTACAGGGTGGTGCAGAAAAGAGCAGTCATAACACGTGCGCTGCCAGGTTACGAAACGCCCAATAAATATCTTTTACCACGTTTTATTTCTCGACTTGACGCTGCACTGACGGAAATCTAAGACCAAATGACACGACAGAAATTCAAACAGCCTTGATTCATCAGAGGAATCTGCCGTTTCATTCCATTGGCGTTACACAAAATACACGCGTTTACAACACACTTCCTGGCGCACGCTGTAGCCAGCAACACACCCTTCTCATCTCTCTCTCTCTCTCTCTAATTTCCAATACTGAGAATTTATTTACGCAAACCGATGGCACATCCATTGAACAATATCGTTGTCATAAGCACCCATTCCGAGAACCTCATTAAGATCGAAACTGAATCCTTTTAATGATTGTTCTCTGCGATAAATATGCTTTGCGATACATTACGTAAATCAGATATTACTAAATTATATTCCCACGACATAGGGTAAAAATGTTATGAATCGTTTCAACAGATACAATTTGTTCACGACAGATACATAAAAAAAATAAGTAATAACCAACAAAAACTAATCATAGTGTGTGTATAAAAAGTATTTTAGTTTAACGAGACTAGTATATATATATATATATATATATATATATATATATATATATATATATATATATATATATATATATATATATGGTGTAGGTAAAGATAAATCACAAAGTAACACAGACGAATTATATCTGTCTTTGCACGTGATTGTATAAAGCACAAACTATATATATACACATACATATATATACTATATATATGTATGTGTATGTATATATAAATGCATATATATATATATATATATATATATATATATATAGAGAGAGAAAGAGAGAGAGAGAGAGAGAGAGAGAGAGAGAGAGAGAGAGAGAGAGAGAGAGAGTTTGTTGGTTATTACTCATATCTTTATGTATCTGTCATCGTTTAACCTTATGCAAACACGTCTGCTTATCTCTCTCTCTCTCTCTCTCTCTCTCTCTCTCTCTCTCTCTCACATAATTGAAAGCCCTCAATTATGTCGAAAAACTCAAACAATCCAATTATCATATTAATTTTACAAACAACTTGAATGTCTTTTTATTCCCCCTGACGGCATTATTTAAAGCTACCAGTGGTAGGCCTACTTGAGAAAGCCCCACCTGAAACCGGAAGTAATGATTTGCGAGATGAATAATTCATTTTAATTGAGAGGTTACACTTAATAAACAACTTTTCTTTTAGATGTTTATTTCACCGTACCTCGTGTTTCCACCAGCACAATCTTATAATAATGCGGTGGTTTCATACATCTACACTAATGGCTCACTAACAGTCGCTAACACCCCCTTACAGACCGTGCATCATTCACCTCTACCATAACAAGCACTCTTGCACTCCCTGGGTACTGAGGTCGGTCCCTCTTTTTCAGTATCTTTTTCAGCCACCTACACATCCGTTTCCTCTCCTCCTCCTCCTCCTCCAACTTAAAAGCTGAAATAAGTTGTGGGTCCCGTTGCTAAGTAACCAGTTGGTTCTTAGCCACATAAAATAAGTCTAATCCTTCGGGCCAGCCCTAGGAGAGCTGTTAATCAGCTCAGTGGTCTGATTAAACTAAGATATACTTGACTTTTTCCTGCAACCTACCTACCATCTTCCGTTATTCCCACCTGACCATACCATCCAAAAATACACTGGTCTATGCTTTCATCCATGCCAACCATTATACCACTTTTATTCCTTATCTCGTCGCTCATTTCTTTTTATATTTTGGAAGCAACACATCTCTACGACTTCCAATGTCCTCCTCTCTCCTTCACATTCAACATCCAAACTTCATTTCCGTAGGGGGAGAGATGGTTAAAACAATCCTTCATGAACTGCAAGCATGGCTTCCAAAGCCACTCCCAGCCTCCTTGCACAATCAATCTACCTCCCTTTCTTATCTTACCTTTCATGCAACACTCCTCTTTCTCTTAAATTCAAAACTGACAACGTCTTCCATACAAGGGAGGCTGGTTTCACAATCATACATCCTGTAAAAGTCTCCTATTCAAAATCTTTTGAATCCACCCTGCTACTTTCATTGCAACACCTATTCCGTACCTTGCATGCGATTATCAACAGCTATTTCTTCTCTTATGCTGCCCTAATCCAAACTGATAACCAGTTTCTACTCTCACTGATTTTCATTTACCCTTACAACCCCACACTTATTCACAATCGCACAAAACAGTTCACACACAGTTTCATTCACCAATAGTTTACAAACTCCATTCACAACTCAGCTGTTGAATGGACACGGTCATTTACAACCTACTTGCAACCACAAGATATGTAGGAGACTTTCACATATAAAATGGGCTCATCGGTTACGGTCATCGTCACCCTACTTCCAATGCCCAAAGGGCATAGGTCTGAATCCTGGTCAGAGCAGGACTTAACGTACATGATTCTTTGTTTGGTGTGAGTTATACCTGAGGTACACTGAATTAGGATATGGCTGGGTTAATTTGTCACTTAATTTTTTGGTTATAAAAATGTTGTAAGCAGCATTAACGAAAAATATAAATACATTCATTACAAATATATGTGTGTATTATAGGTATATGGGTATGTATTTTATATGTATAATATATATACATATACATACGTACATATATCGGCATATGTTTATCATGTATGTGTATTTATATTTTTCGTTAATGCTGCATACAACATTTATATATAATAAAGAATTAAGTAACAAATAACCCAGCCATATGGTAATTCAGTTTACCTTAGGCATAACTTACACCTAACAAGGAATTATGTGTATATGTATATATATATATATATATATATATATATATATATATATATATATATATTTATATATAAAAGCAAAATGGGTGTTACAGATCATACACACACAAACAAAGCCACTCCAACATCATCTAAAAAAAAACATAACAGACACTCTCACACGTCTGACTGTCGACTCAATCCACGCAACAACTTCTAGCCGCTGGGAGAAAGGGCGCTGGTGACTGGTGTACAATACTTGTACATACGCTGGCAGGGTCTAAGCGATGATAGGAAAGGCAGCCGGATCGAGACTACGGTTACCCTGTAAAGCCGAATCAAAGTACTTCAAAGAAGGCATCGTGCTTGACCTATACAAAATGGGAAAAGCACGTTAAAAGAAGAAGAATATATATACTGTGTGTGTGTATATATATCAGTAGTCCCATACATCCAGGGATTCACACTTTCATGGGTTACCGTGGCCTTAAATAAAATATAAATGAAAACTTCCCGGAGTAGAATGAACTAAACAATAAATCCTCACCAACTCAACACGACTGTGATGAAAACTATCTGGCCACAGACAGACAACCCAGCATCACAAAATATATGACTTTCTCCATCTCTTTCTTCCCTATATCTACGTTTTCCTTCCTCCCAAACAGATGTATAAATCCACTTCACATCTGGCGTGCTCTCCGCAAGGCACTTGTTCCCTAGGTTCACCTGCGTCTTGGCACTCAAGTGGTCTTAACTGATGTCATTGTGGCACCGAAGCAGAGTGGGTCAAGATGGGGAGGCTTAAAAGCAAAGCGAAAGCACGAAGTACTTGCTTCCTCACTAGACATAAAATTTAAGATGAAAATTTTGAATACTGACGTCATGTGAATATATATATATATATATATATATATATATATATATATATATATATATATATATATATATATATATATATATAATATATATATATATATAGTTATATATATATATATATATATATATATATATATATAGAGTAACGTGAAAGCATTTATCTGCCTGTTACTTTTCTTCGCTTCCTTGGATTAATACCACAAGCCGTGCTCCACCACTCGCAATCACACTATCACCACAATCAGACTTTCACTGTTGAATCGTGAATGAATTTCACGTAGAAAACTTTCATATTCCCCGCCGCCTCATGCTAATATAAGGACTTTCTAGTAATTACCACCCGCCCATTACGTGTAAATATTCCTTCCACGCCATCCTCCATTTAGTGGAATGGAATGGAATTTAAAATTCAGGCCAAGGGTCAAAAAGCGCTGGTACCTACGAGGTCATTCAGCGCTGAAAGGGAAATTGAGAGTAAAAAGGTTTTAAAAAGGTGTAACAGGAGGAAAACCTCGCAGTTGCGCTATTAAATAACTGTCAGGAGAGGATGGAAAGTAAGATGGCGGAAACAGAATATGAACGGAGGTCTAGTAAAAGGAATGAGAGGGGTTGTAGCTAGGAGCCAAAGGGACGCTGCAAAATGACTTCTTAACGGAGGGAAGGTATTTTTAGCTTTCCATTACCGACTGCGAGACAAATTCTTGGCAATACGAAGCCTTATGTGCGAGGGACGCAACCATCGCCTTCCCTACAATAAGTCAATGAACGTAGTTCTCTAATTCCGAAGTTAATGGTTACTATTTTGCTCAAGAATGAAATCATGTATATACTGGAAATATATGTAAAGGGAACTGCCTATCTTGGATGTAGCTACATACGTTTACGTGTGTAGAAAGTCCCAAAGTTAAGTCTGGAAAAATTTACACATACGTGCATACACATATTAAACTATATATATATATATATATATATATATATATATATATATATATATATATATATAATTAAATATACTACACACACCAGGGAACATCCCGCATCCACGTAACATCAAGAACACAAAGGGGAACATCCACGGTAACATCCCGGGAACACCAAGAACATCCAGGGGACCAGGGAACATGAAGGGGAACATCAAGAGGAGCATCCAGGGGGAACCCAAGGAGCATCAAGTGGAACATCAAGGGAAACATCGCCGTACGTGCTTCTTCAAGGAGTAGAAGCGAAGGTTTGATACAAGGCCAACTGAATCCAACAGCACGGGAACTGCAGTGACCTTGACCTTTTTTTTTTTTTATTTTTACATTTTTCTTACCAACGCAGATGCACGAAAGTGAAGGGAGTCACACTAATGTGAAAAAAAAAAACATAAGATTTTTAAGGCGAAATCCTTCAGAACTTTGACCTGAATTTGGATGACAAAGCAACAACACACTCTCGAGAAATGTGACAAGGAAAATGTGAAAATGGTATCCCAGGTGTTTCAATAACTTTTCGATCGGTATAAAGCGATCGACATCGGTCTTTTGAAGCAACAAGAAACTCTCATTTATAAGAAAGTTCTTACAAGACAGACAAACTGAGTGACGTCCCGCGAAAGAGTGATAACAGGCTCTTCCCGTCCTTGTAAACCTTCTCTTGAGAACTGAACTGAATACAGAATTTAGGCCACAGGCGAAGCACTGGGACCTATGAGGTCATTCAGCGCTGAAACGGAAATTGACAGTAAAAAGTTTGAAAGGTGAAACGGGAGGAAAATCTCGCAGCTGCATTATGAAATCATTGTTAGGAGAGGGTGAAAAGTTAGATGGAAGAAAGAGAATATGAACGGAGGTACAGTAAAAGGAACAAAAGGGGTTCTAGCTAGGGGTCGAAGGGGCGCTGCAAAGAACCTAAGTAATGCCTACAGTGCATTGCATGAGGTGCACTGACGGAACTAACCCCAACCCCCTCCCCCTCTCTTACGGGGAACTCTCAGTGTGTACGTTATCAAATTCCGGTTTTATTTACAATTTATATTACATCTAAATGGAAATGACAGATGTCTTTGTAACAAGTGATCTTACCCCAATAATCCCCAAACCTGCATTAAATTCAGCTTCACGTATTATGGATAACAAAAAAAGGAAGTACTGGGGTATCTAATACTTAGCAGAGAAAGCAGAATATATATATATATATATATATATATATATATATATATATATATATATATATATATTATATATATATATATATATATATATATATATATATACTGTATATACACATATATATACAAAATATATACATGCTTTATATATATACACAAGCACACATGCATATATATATATATATATATATATATATATATATATATATATATATATATATATATATATATATAATATATATACATACATACATACATACATACATAATTTATATATATATATATATATATATATATATATATATATATAATACACACACATATATATAATATATATATCCCACTTACAAAATGAAGCCCCGCTAGCAACGGGGCCAGTTATATAAAATAGCAGAGCTACTGCCCACCTGTTCCTCTACATTACGTCGTCAAACATTAGAAACACCCAGTTCATTAATATATCAATTTTCCAGTAAAGAAAAAACCACAATGAATTTTGTTAGTCAATTTGTTCTCTATTATCGGTCTGAGCCAGAAAAAGAAGCGACTGATAATGGCATTAAACGCGCATGTGTGTACGTCAGAGAGAGAGAGAGAGAGAGAGAGAGAGAGAGAGAGAGAGAGAGAGAGAGAGAGAGAGAGAGAGAGAGAATGTCGTCTCAAAATCAATAGCAAGCAGCTCGTAATAATGTGAACGTTCTCTTATTGTCGGTCGGTTACGTAAAGCCACCAGTAAAATTTTACTCTCTTTTAATCCCGTGGAAATAACAAAAAAAAAAAAAAAAAGAATTATATCTCGTGGAAATAAAAAAAAAAAAATTCTTAATCTCGTGGATTTTTTTTTTTTGCTTCAAAGATTGGATGGTAGATAACTTTATAAATAACATTCTATTCAACTTTGATTTTTTTTCTTCAGTGTTCATAAAGAACCTTTAGAATTTACGCAAATAAAGAACTGGATGTGGGAGGGTTGGATAACGAGTCATAAAAGAGGAAAGTCAGGAAAGAGTCATTAAAGAGTCAAAAAAGAGTCATAGGAGAGTCAGGAAAGAGTCATTAAAGAGTCAGGAAAGAGTCATTAAAGAGTCAGGAAAGTCATTAAAGAGTCAGGAGAGAGTCATAAAAGAGTCAGGAAAGAGTCATTAAAGAGTCAGGAAAGAGTCATTAAAGAGTCATAGGAGAGTCAGGAAAGATTCATTACAGAGTCAGGAGAGTGTCATTAAAGAGTCAGGAAAGAGTCATAGGAGAGTCAGGAAAGTCATTAAAGAGTCAGGAGAGAGTCATTAAAGTCAGGAAACTCATTAAAGAGTCAGGAGAGAGTCATTAAAGAGTCAGGAAAGTCATTAAAGAGTCAGGAAAGAGTCGGGAAAGAG
>NC_089748.1:47518597-47521097 GCF_040412425.1 Macrobrachium rosenbergii
AAAATACATAATTGTGATAAAAGACACAATGGGACTTCGACAAAAGCAGGTCAAGTTGCGAAAAATTTCCACTTTCTTGAAAGAAAGTGTCTTTTAAATACAGTACCGGGGTCAATGATAAAAAATTTTAAAATGCGCCCAAGTTTCTTCGGCGCAATTGAGTTTTCTGTAGAGCGTATAATCAAAGCCTCTGGAAATAGATCTATCTTTCGGTGGTCTCGGTATAATGCTGTAAAAGCCCCGGCCCATGAAACTTTAGCTACGGCCAGGTGGTGGCCTACCCTATATCGTTGCCAGAAGCACGATTATGGCTAACTTTAACCTGAAATAAAGTAGGTTATAGGGCTGCAATTTGGTATGTCTGATGATTGGAGGGTGGATGATCAACATACCAATTTGCAGCCCTCTAGCCTTCGTCGTTTTTAAGATCTGAGGGCGGACAGAAAAAGCGCGGACGGACAGACAAAGCCTGCACAATAATTTTCTTCTGCAGAAAACTAAAAGGATTTCGACAAAAGTAGGGTTAAGTAAGTTGTGCAAGGAACAATATCGAAAGACTTGTCACAGCTGAAGGGAGAAAATGACTGAAGGGCGCCGGTCAAGAAACACACTCAGAAATGACCCACGTTGCAACACCACCTACGTAAGCCCAGAAAACCGTTCCTGCCGCCGAAGACGATCCTTTGAAAAAGAAGTCCTTTTGTCCCAGGGGCGGACGCGTCACACATTATATTCATCCCATTCTCTCTGAAGAAGGACGCACGTGTTTCCAAAGTCTGCTGCAAATATTACTAATAATGCACAACGCCCGCAACCGATTTTATTATTGTTTTTATATGCAGTATATAATTATCAGCAGCACTATTCGTTGAAATAAGCAAGTTTCGAAAGGTTAAGCTTGCACAAATCTCGTTACTACTATTACCATATATAGCAAAAGCTTTATTTTAATACAATGTTTAAAACTGAGAGAGAGAAGAGGAAAGTATGCCTTAGTTTAACCATACCACTGAGCTGATTAACAGCTCTCCTAGGGCTGGCCCGAAGGATTACACTTATTTAACGTGGCTAAGAACCAATTGGTTACCTACCAACGGGACCTACAGCTTATTGTGGAATCCGAACCACATTATAGCGAGAAATGAATTTCTATCACCAGAAATAAATTCCTCTGACTCTTCATTAGCCGGCCGGAGAGTCGAACTCGGGCCTAGCGAGTGCTAGGCCAGAGAGAGAGAGAGAGAGAGAGAGAGAGAGAGAGAGAGAGAGAGAGAGAGAGCAAGCACACATGACTTCAGGATAGATAGAACTGAACGGAATATAGAATTTAGGCCAAAGGCCAAGCACTGGGACCTATAAGGTCATTCAGCGCTGAAACGGAAATTGATGGTCAAAAGTTTGAAAGGCGTAACAGGAGTAAAACCTCGCAGCTGCACCATGAATATTGTTAGGAGAGGGCTGAGGAAAGTAAGATGGAAGAAAGAGAATATGAAAGGAGGTACAGTAAAATGAAAGAAAGGGGTTGCAGCTCGGGGCCGGAGGCACGCTGCAGAGAACCTTAAGTGAAGATAGACAGACCCTTAAATGAAGATAGATATATCCCCGGGGTGAGAATCTCTGATTGACAAACGCTCCGCCGGAAACGCTTTTTGCTGACGTCAGCTACTCGGCAAAATGCGTCAGACGCCGAACGAGAATAATAAGGTCATTTGCATAGATCTGTCGTCGATGTCTTCCCGGAGTGCGCAACAACATGAATATATAATTCCAGCAACTATACTTGTCCAGGTGGGACAATACAGATGTATAAGTCCAAGAGGCCTTTTTTTTTTTTTTTTTTTTTTTTTGCCTTTGCACAGCATGACGGCTTTGCAAAAGACCTTCTTGTATTTGAGTGCTTTCAAGATACCTCTTCAATTTGTTGTTATTATAAAGTTTATTAAGTGTGGTTACTACTGCTTTTAGATCTACTGCTCATCCTATTAATTTCACCATAAAAATAGTTTAAGAAGTGTGAGTATTACTGATTTTAAATCTACTGCTTTTACTGGTGATTTCATCTTAAATATAGTTCCATGAGTGTGGCTATTACTGCTTTTAAATCTACTGCTTTTACTGGTAATTTCATCTTAAAAATAGTTTAATAAGTTTATTACTGCTTTTAGATCTACTGCTCATCCTATTAATTTCACCATAAAAATAGTTTAAGAAGTGTGAGTATTGCTGATTTTAAATCTACTGCTTTTACTGGTGATTTCATCTTAAAAATAGTTCCATGAGTGTGGCTATTGCTGCTTTTAAATCTGCTACTTTTACTGTTAATTTCATCTTAAAAATAGTTTAATAAGTGTATTACTGCTTTTAGATCTACTGCTCATCCTATTTCAACTTGAAAATAGTATAAGTATGTCTATTGTTGCTTTTAAATCTACTGCTCATACTGTTAATTTCATCTCAAAAATATTTCCATAAGTTTGGGTATTACTGCTTTTAAACCTAC
>NC_089748.1:47526097-47528597 GCF_040412425.1 Macrobrachium rosenbergii
ATTAGAGGAATTTATTTCTGGTGATAGAAATTCATTTCTCGCTATAAAGTGGTTCGGTTTCCACAATAAGCTGTAGGTCCCGTTGCTAGGGAACCAATTGGTTCTTAGTCACGTAAAATAAGTCTAACCCTTCGGGCCAGCCCTAGGAGAGCTGTTAATCAGCTCAGTGGTCTGGTTAAACTGAGGTATACTTGATTTCTCTCTCTCTCTCTCTCTCTCTCTCTCTCTCTCTCTCTCTCTCTCTCTCTCTCTCTCAGCCAAATTTATAAACTGATGCATCATGAGAAATACAGGGAATACCATAAACATAATGACCCGAATTCCTATAATTCTACAATAGATGAGAAACCAATGTTTTTTTCTGTCTTAAAATCTTTTGAGAATGGATGAACAGATTTTGATTTGTTATGAATTCACTTATGAATTTCTCAATACGTGGGGATAATAGCTGGTTAAAATTTAGTCTATACAGAATACCGGCCACGATTCTGCTTATGAGCATTTCATGATAAAAAAAAAATCAGGTTTCTATATGGGCATTTCGTGTATGTACCCCAATTCTATGCTTACTAGAAAATGCACTGAAATTCGCACAAAAAAATTAATAAAGTAGCTTTAATAACAAAGAACCATATAAGAGAAACTTATAATGCCGTAGTAGCATCTTCAAAAGATATATATTCCCCAGCTTCCTAAAAACTTTAACCGTTACGGTGGCATTAAACCATTATGAAAAAGGTCTAAAAATAACTCTCTTGAAAATACCAAAGGATGTGTGTATCAAATTCCAAGTAACTCATGTGACGAATTCTATACTGCTCTAAGTGGAAGATGACTCGAAAAGGGCACTGAAGAGCATAATAATATGTGTATATGATATTCTAAGGATAATAGTATAATTTACATTCATGTTAGAGAAGATAATCGTGTTATCAATTAGATTTTAATGCTGGAAACCACACAACTGAGTCTAGTTTATAAAATAAAGTTCTGGTACGATTTGCACAAAAAATTTGTGTAAAATGTGCTGATTTCAAGGAGAGTAGTTAGTCCAGGTCTAACGACAGAACGATGTACTTCTCAATATTCTACAAAGAGAGAGAGAGAGAGAGAGAGAGAGAGAGAGAGAGAGAGAGAGAGAGAGAGAGAGAGACTCAGTGTTAGGCCAGCCACATTCGAAAAACAAGGGTTTTAAAAACCACAGCCACTGTAGGTCGTGAAGAACAACTCTTTTTGCTACCCTCTCCTGTTGTTAATAGTTTTATCGATTTGCGAGCTCCCTAGTGCTGTTTCACCCTAGTAAATACAGCATAAATTTCTGCTTTAACCTAGTAAATATAGCGTAAATTTCTGTTACTCTGTACCAGTCTTCCAGGGGATCCCTGGATCTCTGATTGGGTGAACCAAGTCACCACCATACCATGGATTTCATGTCATCCATGCGGAACTTAGCTTTAAAACATCACGTGCCCCAGCGACCTCAAATGGAATGCTGTACCCCCGTCTAACGCCACACCCTCAAAAAGTGAGAGAGAGAGAGAGAGAGAGAGAGAGAGAGAGAGAGAGAGAGAGAGAGAGAGAGAGAGAGAGAGAGAGCTGCCACCCAGTTTACCGAAACCTGATGCCGCAGAATTAGCAGAGAGCAATACAACCTGGATATTGTTGCCCTTGGAAATGCCAATACTCAAGTACCTCAAGGAAGAGGAGTGCCTAGCAAAGGGTTGTGGACCCCTTGGTAAGAGGAAATGCTCCCTAAATAGCATATGAGCCCCTTTTCCTAAGCCCCGTGTCAATCATACTTTTCACTCACGTGGAATACCAGGCAGAAATGGTGAAAATCATCACGTGGTCAGAAGTGTGAGGTGGGATTGCAGCACCATACCCTACACCATACTGGAAATAGCCAGTAAGAAAGGAAAATAAGTAGTCTTAGTGTTTTGAAAGTCTGTGGTCGTAATGCAAAGGACAAGAACTGTATGGACAATGATTTACATAGGTAGAGAGAGCTTAGTTGAGACCTCTCTACCTATGTAAATCATAGCTAAGTAGAGAAAGCTCAGAAGAATATGATACTTGTTTGGAGACCCAGTAAATGATACGATAAACACTAATATAATTGTAAGCTACACTGATTTTGAAAAATACAGTAAATTAACATGAGGAAACTTCCATGTGACATCTAAACAGCAAAAAAATTTATATATATATATATATATATATATATATATATATATATATATATATATATATATATATAATATTTATATGTATGTATACACATATACACCTAACCATATGTGTGAGTTTACGTGTACGCTCGCAAGTGGGTGCATTAGCAAAACAAACAGTTCTTTCTATTTCTACATTCTCCTTTCAACATGGAAACAAGACAATAATTACCAGACTATTCTATAAGGCTCTTTATTCACTAGTTTTCAACTCAGTAAATTCTAAGCCCTTCGCTATTTCCTACATTAAACCCCAATGAGAAAAAATAATT
>NC_089748.1:47533597-47753597 GCF_040412425.1 Macrobrachium rosenbergii
TCGTTACCTTGTGTCCCTTCCGAGTAACAATACCCTCCGCTGGTTGAGTAAGCATAAACCGCACGGGCATCAGCTGGGTTACGCAGCATACCCAGCCAGCAGGTGCAATGCCACGTGAGCGGGCACGCACTTCCAGTAACCCGAGAGTTACAAGACCCTCAGATAGAATCACCCTGGTCGAAGAAACGTGAGCGCACGCATTTGTATACAATGGATAGAAAAGGAATATAAGATTTAGACCAAAGGCCAAGCGCTGGCACCTACGAGGTCATTCGGCGCTGAAACGGAAGCTGAGAGTAGAAAGGTCTGAACGGTGTAACAGAGGGAAACCTCGCAGTTGCGCAATGAATCAATTGTTAGGAGAGGGTGGAAAGTGAGATGGAAGAAAGAAAAAGAACGGAGGTACAGTAAGAGGAATGAAAGGGGTTGCAGCTAGGGGACAAAGACGCGCTGCAAAGAACCGTAAGTAATGCCTACAGTGCACCGCATGAGATGCACTGACGGCACTGCCCTCATACGGGGAGTAACCCTTGTTACAAGACCCTGAGACAGAATCATCCTGGTGGCAGAAACGTGCGCGCGCGCGCCATTTGTATACAATGGATGAAACCTTCCACACCTTTTGTATTCAGATTTATGCACGAAGCGATACCATCTTCTCTTGCCTAATGCTAATCTACCATCCCAGGTCATTCCTTACGTAGAGAATATCGGTGCTTAAGAATTTTGTATATTAGAATCTAATATGGAATTATGTGACTTCACATACCTTATAGTTCAACTACTAACATATGACTTCTCATAGAAAAACATCGACGTATTCTCGGTATGAGAATTCACATGTCCTCTTTACATACTTTAACCCAGATCTGCATTTAATGTCTTTTACATCCCAGGCAATACCTCCAGTTATCTTCTTATTTTGCACCTTCACAAGCATCAAATGGTTTGCTTACTCTAGAGCATTTCTCATTGTTTTTGTTTTATACATTCCAAAAGTTTTATCATTTTCATTTACATTCCAGAAGATTTCTCATTTAGTTTCATTCGCGTCAAGTTTTCCCTTCGATTTCTTTTATCGTTTTCTTACAGTACTGAAAAATTTACCAAACCTTCTCAAAGTGAAACAAACTTAACTTCTTCCGCCTTTCATCAAAATAGATTTCTCGCTGATTTTGATTCGGCTGCCATCCAGAATCCTTTGCCTAAGAGAATCCATGGCTAATCACAAAATAGCCAACACAACTTTACTGTATAAAATATATATATATAAATATATATATATGTGTATTTATATTTATTTATATATATATATATATATATATATATATATATATATATATATATATACTGTATATATATATATATATATATATATATATATATATATATATGTGTGTGTGTGTGTGTGTATATAAATGTTGAACTTCAACAAGACGGGATGGTATAGATTCCAAACTCCAGATCTTATGTAAAGTGTACTTTGTGAATTAAAGAATCTGAATTAAAGAATCTGGAATCTAAACCAATCCGTCTTATTGAAGCCCAATGTATATATTATTCGTGTGTGTGTGTGTGTGTGTGTGTGTGTGTGTGTGTGTGTGTGTGTGTGTGTGTGTGTGTGTGTGTGTGTGTGTGTGTGGAGATAAAATATCCTGAGGAAAAGCTCCTGAGGAAGAACTCTGACGTAATGGTGAAGTGATATTATCTAAATAGCTGGAGAGTAAGTATATAATCATATGTGGCTGAAGCAACCGAAGGCAGAAATGAAATGAAATAAAAACAATTAGTAAAAATACCATTAATAACAAAACAATTACTCTCCACGTGTTCACACCAGCTAAAAACACAGTCGTTCATTCTTCCGGCTCAAACGTTCTTTTTATGACATTATACGTCTCTTCAATTTCCAATCTGTCACTTTTCTAAAGCATTTCAGGACTTTATATTTCTCAAGTTTCCAATCTGTCATTTTTCTTAAGCAATTTCCACCATGCAAACAGTTAATCTCAACAGCTTCAAACTTTTTTCTTCTATCCGTAGCATTCAACATGCACTCTAAAAAAAATTACCACACACTAAGGAAAAATCTAACAAATATAGCAATATAAAATAAAGAACATAACAATACGACAGATTCACCACCAAAATCAGTGATCATGCAAAGCCATCAAGGCAAAAAAAAAACAAAAACAAAAACAAACAACAAAAACTGAATACTCCCAGAACTTTAGCTTCCCAAGGACAGAGCGTCATCCAGTCTCATTATCTGAATGTAACCCATCAACTTGGCGCTTCTAATTGTAACACGACAATGACTCTGCATCTTCGGTCAGTCACAGAAGGTGGCAAGACCAAAAGGAATATCGCGAGTACTAGGAGTAACGCCTTGTCACATACACAAGAGACAATGAATAAATGAATAAATTGGCAAGTTTTGCCTTTGAAGATAATTAAGAAAAGATAACAGATGCTTGGACCTTCTCAGGAGAGCGACAGAATATACAGTAGAATTTAGGACGAAGGCCAAGCTCTGGCACTTATGAGGTCATTCAGCGCTAAAACGGAAACTGACAGTAAAAAGGTTTGAAAAATGTAACGGGAGGAGAACCTCGCTGTTGCACTATGAAACAACTGTTAGGAGAGGGTGGAAAGTAAGATGGAAGAGAGAGAATATGAACGGAGGTACAGTAAAAGGAATGAAAGGGGTTGCAGCTAGGGGCCGAAGGGACGCTGCAAGGTACCTCAGGTAACGGCAGTGCACTGCATGAAGGGCACTGAAGGCACTAACGCCCCCTACGGGGGGAGACAATAAATAAATAAATAAATTAGCACATTTTGCCTTTACAATTAAGAAAAATTATACAAGCTCGGACCTATCTGAGAACGAAAGGCTTCGTGCTCTGTATTGGCGGCCCAGCGTGCAATCTTCTCTGATAACGAGAAACATGAACAGTAATGTACCATGCGTACCCAAAACCCGGTACAGTCACTGCCGGCCTTGGCTTACATTATTCTTACAAAAGAAAAGAAACCATGCCGCTTGCAGAATAATCTGTCCTAAATTAAGAGTCCCCAGTTTACCTTTTATCTAAAACTGCCAAACATGAGGTCAAAATGATTGAAGTATCCTTCTTGATGAATACAGACATACCCATAAGTGCATATGGTACATATGCATGTGTGTATGTATGTATGTATTTATGCATGCATATGTATATATATATATTACAATATATACGTGTATATATATGTATGCATATACATATGTATACATAAACATATATATGTATGCATATACATACGTATACATAAACATACTTATCAAGCCCCAAATATGGCTCAGTGGTCAAAGTCACTCTCCATCGTTGTTTCTGAACTAGGCGACGGTTCGAATCCTGCCGGTGGAGAAGCGCTTATCAATTATAATTCCCCTTGGGTGTAAGTTATAGCGGACTGGAGGATATTAAACGATATTTGTGGCTTAATATTTGTGAGAAAAAAAAAAGTCACGTGTGTGTAAGTGCCAAACATTCACAAACGTTATACATTATTATATTTCGACCTTGCACCTTTTCCCCTCGGAAGGGGGGGACTCTCGAAGATGCTATACCCTTCCGAATTTCAGTGTAAAGGGATTGCTACTTCCAGAATGTTCGAAGGGTTCAGACCCTACAGGTATAAAACAAGACTTTTACACGAGACTTGCAATCCAGTTTCTCTGCACTCTTGTTGCAAAATGCTGAAGACCACGTGGTAATTCTTGGGGTTCTCAATGATAGTCAATTTGGTTCAGAGGAAGAGGAAATAAATGTCATTTAAGGAGAGAAAGCTGGGTACATATATGTGGCTGCTTGTGGGACTACAGATAACAGATAAGGGGCATCAAGTATTGGGATGGACTCAGAATTACTGCAGATTGGGTAGGTGACAGTTAAAGGTAGGAAAAGGACAGTATTTGTTGTCACGGTGACTGTGGAATGGCTGAAAAGAGCACAAACATGTTAGTCCAAAAGGCGTTTTTAGGTAAAGATAAGTGGCCCAAGAAATGGACAAAGGGTATAAGCTAAATTGCCTGAGTGAATATTTGGGTTGGAGACATGAAAAAGGTTATTGCTAATTATAAAGTTATATACAGGTTTGAAATAACCTTGGCACCTGAAATGTCGACAGAATTGTGGATTTCAAATATACATTCATCCAGGAATCTGACGCCAAACTACAAAGAAATATAAATTATTTTCTTCAAGTTCTAGACGGAGTGTTCATATATTAGTTTACAGGTTCTTGCCGTGCTTATGTGCCCATACTTTATACTGAATGATCCTGCATGGCTTATTATCCGATGAACTATTTGACGTAAGAAAACCCTGTCGCTTCCTGGGTAAAAATCATTTATTTGTATCTTACTTCTTGTTTTCAGACTTAATTGTTCAAGATTAGCTTATTCACTAATAAAACAACTAACCTTTGGACACTCTAGCTTGTTTACCGTTCATTTCCTGGCATAAAAAAGGAAGATAATTTACACCAAGAGTAGACTAAAATGCAGAAGTGGATTAAAGCACACTAGTCTCCGGTTTAGATGAAACCTTTCCATTGCCAAAGGAATAAGACTGCATCAGATCGTGCCACAGCAACAATTTAAATAATTTCTTCAAATATTTCACCTGATACGTGGCTCTGCAATCTGGGCTGGCATGAACGTCTCGCTACCATTCAATAGAGTTTCCATGACAGCGTGAAGTGACGTTGATTTTATTGAAGTGATTGGAATTCCGGGAGTAAAAATTGCTATAACGGAAGGGCTTCAATGTCGAATGAAAGATGCTCATGATGGATATCACAACTGCAAAAATATCGACCATTTACAACATAGGCAAATGGAACCACCAAGTTGAAAAAAAAAAAAAAAAAAAAATATATATATATATATATATATATATATATATATATATATATATATATATATATATATATATATATATATATATATATATATATATATATATATATATATATATATATATATACTTTACATTTATATACATATATACATACATACATAGAATATATATATATATATAAATATATATATATATATATATATATATATATATATATATATCTATCAGAAGGGAGGAGTTGCTTATGTCGCTCTGGAAAACAAACAAATCAAACGTTCGACGGAAAAAAAAACTTTCTATAACGTACAAAACTGTCTTAGAATGACAGAAATTCTGTAGATGATCTGGACAGTATACGGAACACTCAATTTTAAAGACCAGAACAATGGTTATGGAAGTGGAATAGGAATATATAATTTAGGACAAAGGCCAAGCGCTGGGACCTAGAGGTCATTCTGCGCTCAAAGTGAAACTGAGAGTAACGGAGGTTTGAAAGGTGTAACAGGAGGAAAACCTCGCAGTTGCACTATGAAGCAACCGTTGAGAGAGGGTTACGGAAAGCAAGACGAAAGAAAGCGAATATGAACGGAGGTACAAGTAAAAGGAATGAAAGGGGGTTGCAGCTAGGGGCCGAAGGGACGCTGCAAAGAACCTTAGGTAGAGCCTAGAGCGGACCGCGTGAGGTGCACTGATGTGGAGCTACCTCCCTACGGAGAATAATGGTTACGTATCCTTTGGATATTGGGTTACGTAGCTACATGGCGGTCACGTGCTGTGCCCAATTAACCCCTTTGTGACCGAGTTACTGGTTATAACAACAAGGGCACAGGACCTGGTAGTCTGCGCATCTCTCGAAAATACGACGGAAGGGCTCGTGGGGGGAGGTTACTGAAGAAGACCAAGCAATCTCATTTGCTTAGGCGCCGTGCGTCAGAACCTTAAAACAAAAAAAGCAATTACATAACATCACTTTCTCGTCCTCGGTATCATGTAATCTGAACCATGGACTATGAATCGTAATCATTAAAAAAATATATGTAATTCAATTGATAAAAACAAAATTTAATCTCAGACGCATAACGATAAGGCAATAGTGTAAGAAGGCCCTATCTCCTCAGTCAATCTGTGCTTTCACTGGGCAACATGTCTTAAGTTGAGGAAGAATTTCACTGAATTTTTTTTCCCAAGTAACATAATCAAACTCATGTATTCTTCAATAATGACTTTTCACTTTACACATTATTCAAATTTCTACTTAAGTGTTCGTAAAAGTGTACTTACTCTACATTGTCAAAGACTTCGCGCAAGAAATGAGCAATAAGATAAAATATCAAATCAATCAAATTACATAAAAAATAAAATAAAAAATAAAATAAAGTAAAATCATATTAAATCAAAACTTAGCTGGCATTTACAATTCTTGCTCGATCTTTTCACTTACGTCTTGTCATCTTTCACTAGCAGAAATAATGCGTTTGAGAGAGAGAGAGAGAGAGAGAGAGAGAGAGAGAGAGAGAGAGAGAGAGAGAGAGAGAGAGAGAGAGCGCATTAAATCTTTCATATTGTACCAAAAATAAGTCACACTCAAACGCGTATTAGAAGCAACCATTTTAAATCGTTACTCTGACTGAGGTTAAATTTTAAGACTCAAATGTATTCCAGTTTAAACCTGGATAGTAAGGAAAACCGCTTAAATCTGGATTATAAGGAAAACTGCCATCATTTTCCTCCACAAAAAAGTTACGTGTCGAAACTGACCTCGATTCCGAACGAAATTCATCGTCGCGTCAAAAATAAATCCACCGTTGCGCCATGATAATAAGCTGGAGTCAGGATAAATGACCGTGATCTGACCCAATTCTATACATAAGCGCAGTTTACTGGAAGGTCTCGTCGAGTATTTGTAGAGAAATCTTCTCAAAGGAAGCAGTGATGTCTCTCCTTCAGCGCTAACTGTCGACCGCCAACGAGAATAATATATTATAAAAAAAAAGACGTTATTTATCTGCCGGACGTATACACCTTATAACTTCGAAATATTCAGTACGCAGCGTACACGTCGTGTCACGTGGCGTGTTCGCTCAAACCTGTCAACGTGTGTCCTGACACGTGACAGGATGTCTCTCAGACCACATTCAAAGCAACTCTCTCGAAGTCCTGAGGATAATTCAACTCAAACCAACATCCAGGCAACTGAGAGATCACCGCCTACAAATATTTGAGAAATATAAAATAGAATAGAATACAGTTAAGGCCAAAGGCCGAGACCTATGAGGTCATTCAACGCTGAAACGGAAACTGAGAGTAAGAAGGTTTGAAAGGTGTAACAGGAGGAAAACCTCAAAGCAGTTGCGCTGTGAATCAATTATTAGGAGAGGATGGAAAGTAAGATGGAAGAAAGAGAATGTGAACGCAGGTACAGTAAAAGGGGTTGCAGCTAGGTGCCGAGGGGACGCTGCAAAGAGCCTTAAGTAATGCCCTCAGTGCACCGCATGAGGTGCACTGACAGCGCTACCCCCTTACGGGTGAGAGAGAAATATACAGAAATTTATGATACCTGGCCGATTATAACTGCTTATCATACAATGACTGTCCTACAACTCGGGAATGAAATGAAACTAATATAATTATTCCCTGCAATCAAATTTTAAATTCCTTGCCTGCTTTTCTGTAGGGAAGGACGTCTCTATCAAGCTATGCAAAGCCACGGACGGACAAGACCTGAAATGAGAAAGTAATCAAAAAGATTAATAATAAACCTTTGACATGTGATGATGATGATGATGAATAATGAACAAGTGACGCAACAAAAAACTTAAGTAGAGTGATGACCAAGCACTTTCGTGTTTAATTTACTGCACTTCCTCAGGCACCTCCTAAACACGACGGCAGTTACTTCACAACAAACTTCCGTCTGATTAAGTTGCAAACACCTAAGTAACACAACGTCTTTACACCTTCAAGTCACAGGAACTCCGGTTGTGCCAAAGGAAACAATTTTCCCAAAACGGATTTTTAAAGGTTATAGAACAGAATAAAGAATTTAGCCCAAATGCCAAATGCTGGGACTCTTGAGGTCATTCAGCGCTGAAACGGAAATTGACAGTAAAAAGGTCTGAAAGGTGCAACAGGCGGAAAACCTCGCAGTTGCACCATGAATCAATTATTAGGAGAGGGTGGAAAGTAAGATGGAAGAAAGATTATGAACGGAGGTACAGTAAAAGGAATGAAAGGGGTTGCAGCTGCGGGGCGAAGGCACGCTGCAAAGAACCTTAATGCCTACAGTGCACCACGTGAGGTGCTCCCAAGGGGTGTGTCTTGTGAGAAACCTTGCTAAAGGCACAGCTTACAAAAGAATTCACTGTTCTTTGTCTCTTCTGCCACGCTACGAGTTACAGTGGGATCTGCGTCACTTTCACCTTCAAACCTTACTTGTTTTCTCTCCTACAGAAGCTCCTTTCACCACGGTTTCTAACAAATATCGGTAGCTGTTGAAAGCGGGGAAGGGGGTTGTTCTGCCAATTCTTATTCAGTGTCTCCGCCGTAACTTTTCCTTTCTCCATTTCCCAGATGAGAGCTAATTACATTTTCTATTGTGGATTATCGAGAAAACTGAGGGCCATCCTAGCTTCTATCCAGAAAAGACTAGAATATAGAATTTAGCGCTGGGACCTAAGAGGTTATCCAGCGCTGAAACGGAAATTGACAGTACAAAGGTTTGAAGGGTGTAACAGAGGGAAAACCGTTGAATAAACTGTTAGGAGAGGGGTGGAAAGTAAGACGGAAGAAAGAGAATATGAACTGAGGTATAGTAAAAGGAATGAAAGGGGTTGCAGCTAGGGGCAGAAGGGACGCTGCAAAGAATCTTGAGTAATGCCTACAAGGGTACCGCGCGAGGTGCGCTGACGGCGGTACTTCCATACGGAACCTAAATTATATAAACATAATTGAAAGCGAGTCTAGTCTACTCCTTCTTACTATATTCTCTTATACTCTCCCATAAACACAGGCCCACCTACAACACAGTCACCCCTTTAACGAGGGAAAATAAAGCAGTATACAATAACATAGGTACCGATTCTGATTTCTTGATGCACACTCTAGTAAAGAGTAAGAATTACCGTGAGCTATTCTCTTGGCCGTGGGAACAGGGATATGCAATTATTTCCAAGGTCTGAGGAAATATACTTTAAATAAATGCCAGTCTCTAGTTCACGGAGAAGTTATAACACGATATCCCCCAAAAAAAAGTGTTCATATCAAACATTTTCAATTAGTGCTTTCAAAAAGAATTATTGGAAATTGTCTCGTCCAGTTCAGAGCCCAAGTGTTCCTCCCTCTCTCTCTCTCTCTCTCTCTCTCTCTCTCTCTCTCTCTCTCTCTCTCTCTCTCTCTCTCTCTCTCTTTCGAACGGGGTATGACAATGGTCAGCAGCATGGAGACCGGAGGGTGTAACATTACGTAAATCAAACGAGCCGGGAAAAGGTCTTATCCCACACAACGCACGTCCACGTGAGTGGGGGCAACGTGACATGAAGTGGTCAAGGTACGTGACAATGGAGGGTTGCCTGGTAGTGAGATTACCTGACATTTATTACACGTATTTGTGGAGAGAATAACACAGAATAGAATACAGAATTTAGGCCAATGGCTGGGGCCTATGAGGTTATTCAGTGCTGAAACGGAAATTGACAGTAGAAAGGTCTGAAAGGTGTGACAGGAGGAAAAGCCTCGCAGTTACAAGACCAATTAATTGTTAGGAGAGGGTGGAAGGTAATATAAACGGAGGTACAGTAAAATGGACGCTGCAAAGAACCTTCAGTAATGCCTACAGTGCACCACATGAGGAGCACTGACGGCACTACCTCCCTACGGAGGTATTTGTGAAGAGAACACGAAAATGTACTTGAAAATTCATATTGAAACCAAACCAATTATTGCTAAAAAGTATGTTAAGGAATCAACACAGATAATCAAGTAAAAAATGCGCCTTAGTTTCTTCGGCGTAATCGAGTTTTCTGTACAGCGTATAATCAAGGCCACCGAGAATAGATCTATCTTCCGGTGGTCTCGGTATAATGCTGTAGGCCACCCTATACCGTTGTCAGAAGCACGATTATGGTTAAATTTAACCTTAAGTAAAATGTTTAATGATTAGAGGGTGGATGATCAACATACAATTTGCAGGCCTCTAGCCTCAGTAGTTTTTAAGATCTGAGGGCGGACAGAAGAAAAAAAGTGCGGACAGAAAGAAAGTGCGGACAGAAAAAAGTTCAGACAGAATAAAGTGCGGACGGACAGACAAAGCCGGCACAATAATTTCCTTTTACAGAAAACTAAAAAGGTTAAATCCTCAAAATGCCTATGTGTAGGGTGAGACAAACACAAATATCAGTACAGAGACCCAGTGTCAGTACGTCAGAAATAAGGACAAAACTGTTAATTAGGATAGGAATATTTTTAGGAAAGATTACTAAGTGAAATACATCAAAATGGAAAATATTTCTAGAGCAGAAAGCAATTAACAAGAAGGAAGTACATGTGACGCTTAAGAAGCTAATGTATGAAAATGAAAAAAAGGAAAAGAGTGGCTCATGTAACTAACAATTCGACTTAAATTAGTGAAAATAACAAAAAATATATAGTGTAAAAGTAGCATGACGTGATCACGTTGCAAAAGTCTGACTTATGAAGGAAAGTGTGGCCTTGGCCCAATAAGCTGCGTAACTCTCTCTCTCTCTTTCTCTCTCTCCTATCACACGGCAGCAGTAGAATCAAGCTGTAACAGCTAAATACAGCTAGTTCTCTCTCTCTCTCTCTCTCTCTCTCTCTCTCTCTCTCTCTCTCTCTCTCTCTCTCTCTCTCTCTCCCCCCAATGCTAACCTCAATTAGTGTTGGAATGTCAACTGCAAGATCTGTGCTTCAAATAAGGAAGGAATAAGGAATATAAGATTTAGGCCAAAGACCAAGCGCTGGGACCTATGAGGGCATTCAGCGCTAAAAGGAAGATTGAGAGTAAAGGAGGTCTGAAAGGTGTACCAGGTGGAAAACCTCACAGTTGCGCTAGGAAACCTTTTTTTATGAGAGGGCGGAAAGTAAGCTGGAAGAGAATATGAACGTAGGTAAAGTAAAAGGAATGAAAGGGGTTGCAGCTAGGGGCCGAAGGGACGCTGCAAAGATCCTGAAGTAATGTCTACATTGCACGAGTTTACTCGTTACGATGAAAGGTCCAGAGAATTAAACCTGTAGGTGTTTCACGTTCAGCCTCAATAATAAGCTTTTAAACTGGCAGCTTTTAAACTGGCAAGTTTTATGCTAAAAATATAATCATTCATAAACTAGCCTTCCTCAACTGATAACCAACTGATGAAAGCAATAAGAACCTTGTTATTCTATCCTAATGAAATAAATATGAGGCCTGTTAATCCGCCAGAATGAAAGAAAATACCTTTTGAAATGACAAACGAAAATCTTCAAAGGAGTCCTACTTAATCCGTCATATAAGAGAAACTAGACCAGTGTTAAACGTTCATTTGTGAAAAAAAGTACTGTGAATTTGTCTATAAAAAAAACCTCAATGTTATAAACGTAATAAGCCCTTGAAAATCTGTCATGAGGGAAAAAGTTAAAAGCTCTTATTTGTTTGTCACTATCAAAGACATAATGGACGGTTAATTTGCCATGACAAAAATAACAAGGACTCTTAATTGGTTATTAGGAAAAAGAAATATTAGAAAACTTTGGCCTCCAGGAAATGTAAAGATTATCCAATGGCGGCGATTATAAAAGAATGAAAAAGCCTTTGCAACAAACTCGAGTAGATTCCATTGAAAGCCTGCCAGTTATCCTCATATAAAAACATATTTACGTGCCTTCTTTATTTAATAAAAAAAAATCAAGGATACTCAAACGAGGAAATTTATATCAAGCCATTAAAACGAAAAGCTTTCTTCCAGGCTAAAAAAAAAAAACTAGTTTTATTAAAAACTCGTGCATTAAACATACTTTTTCTCCCTCTCATTGTGTGTAAGTGTGTGTGTGTGTATATATATATATATATATATATATATATATATATATATATATATATATATATATATATATATATATAATATATATATACACACACATACATAACAATGAGAGGGAGAAAAAGTATGTTTAGTGCACGAGTTTTTAATAAAACTAGTTTTTTTTAGCCTGGAAGAAAGCTTTACGTTTTAATGGCTTGATATAAATTTCCTCGTTTGAGTATCTTAGATTTTTTTATTAAATAAAAAAAAATCACGTAAATTTGTTTTTATGAGGATAACTGGCAGGTTTTCAATGGAATCTACTCGAGTTTGTTGCAAAGACTTTTTCATTCTTTTATAATCGCCGTCATTGGGTAATCACTGCATTTCCTTGAGGCCAAAGTTTTCTAATATTTCTTTTTCCTAATAACCAATTAAGAGTCCTTGTTATTTTTGTCGCCACGGCAAATTAATAGTCCATTACGTCTTCAATAGTGACAGACAAATATGAGCTTTTAACTTTTTCCTTCATGACAGATTTTCAAGGGTTTATTTCTTTTATATGACAGATTGAGTTTTTTTATAGACAAATTCACGGTACCTTTTTTTGTTGAAGAGCGTTTTGTGTTGGCATGTAATTTTATGCCAACACAAAAGGCTCTTCATCACATACTCCTAAAAGGCTCTTCAACACATACTCCTAAAAGGCTCTTCAACACATACTCCTAAAAGGCTCTTCAACACATACTCCTAAAAGGCTCTTCCTAAAAGGCTCTTCAACACATACTCCTAAAAGGCTCTTCAACACATACTCCTAAAAGGCTCTTCAACACATACTCCTAAAAGGCTCTTCAACACATACTCCTCCAGTCATCCACATCTTAATCGTACACTTCACTAATTCAACATCCGCCATTCTCTCTACATAAACAAACCATCTCGAACCACACGAATCGGTCTTTCCCTACGATACCCACTTAACACACCATTTCTTCTCTCTCCTTACTTTACACCTTATCATGCGTGAGTGGGTCTTGCCTGTCGTTGCACAGAATTTCTGATTAGATTTTACGTGCTTATATAATGGTTTCAATATGAGCTTTATACAACCTTGCAGGGTACAGTACAGGAAGGGTACAGACTGGCCTGTAATTATGGCAATCAGGTAACTTTCGTATCAAGCACTGTGTTGCATAATATCCAATCTTCTAATTACAGGCCAATCTGTACCCTTCCTGTACTGTACCCTGCAAGGTTGTGCAAAGCTCATATTGAAAAAGGGATCTTAGGTTCTTGTACCGAATGGGTACAAGAACCTAGGACCCCTTTTTAAAAAATGAGAACATCTTGAACTTCACTTCAAATGTCAAGGTTACCGGCAGCCAAGTTTCTGACGACCCTAAAACAATAAATCAAAGTGAGAGTGATGAATCGAATAGAACACAGAATTTGTGAAAAAGGCCAAGCGCTGGCACCTATAAGGTCATTCAGCCCTGAAACGAAAATTGACAATAAAAATATTTGAAAGGTGTAACAAAAGGAAAACCTGTTAGACCTCTTGTTGGGAGAGGGTGCAAAGTAAGATGGAAGGAAGAGAATATGAACGTAAGTACAGTAAAACGAATGAAAGGGGTTGCAGTTAGGGGCCGAAAGGACGCTGCAAAGAACCTTAAGCAACGCCTTCTGTACAGACTGACGGCACTAACATCCACCCCTCCCTCGGGGTAGAGAGTCGAGACTCCGGATGATACTGTACCTTAAATGGGCCAAGACACAACTATGATTTGTCACGTTTTACGTTACGCAGATCCAAAGATAAGAGGAATTTACTTAAGATTCCATTTATGACGATATACTTTTCAAAATATCATTACAATGTGATATTCTACATTAATATATATATAATATATATAATATACATATATATATAATATATATACACACACGCACATATATATATATATATATATATATATATATATATATATATATATATATATATATATATATATATATATATACATACATACTCGTTCAAAGCAACTGCCTTAGTGGCATCAATAAGTTTCTTGCAGGTATCTTCACACTGTCTGAGTTTTTCCTGATTCTCGTTCGTCAATTTATAAATATATAAAAATATCGGCTTCAGCAATTCAATTTCTTTAACATACAAAAAAAAAGTAATAAATAATCTATGTCCAAGCCAGTTACTACCTGAGACTGTCAACATGACACTTACGTAACAAAGCTTTTGTATTGGTTAGTTTCTGAGCCAGTAAGCTAACAAAGTTACTTGAAGTCTTCATAGAGAAGTCTCCACACACAGAGAGAGAGAGAGAGAGAGAGAGAGAGAGAGAGAGAGAGAGAGAGAGAGAGAGAGAGAGAGAGAGAGAGAGAGAGAGAGAGCTAACAAAGTTGTTTGAAGTCTTCACACACACACACACACACAGAGAGAGAGAGAGAGAGAGAGAGAGAGAGAGAGAGAGAGAGAGAGAGAGAGAGAGAGAGCTAACAAAGTTGTTTGAAGTCTTCACACACACACACACACACACACACACACACACACAGAGAGAGAGAGAGAGAGAGAGAGAGAGAGAGAGAGAGAGAGAGAGAGAGAGAGAGAGAGAGAGAGAGAGAGCTAACAAATTTGTTTGAAGCCTTCACAGAGAGAGAGAGAGAGAGAGAGAGAGAGAGAGAGAGAGAGAGAGAGAGAGAGAGAGAGAGAGAGAAAGCACAATTCCCCATGATCACATAACACTGCCTTCGGATTAATATTCAAAGGCTTTTCAACACCTATACTTTATGCAATGAAGGAATTCGAAGAGCTCCATTTTCTTCTTTTAAGAACCCAGAACAGAAATCTTTCACCACACCTAGATCTCGAGCATTTTTATCATCATCTATACTTATGTTACATCAAGGCATCAAGTGACCAATTCCCACGAAATCCTATAAGAGAGAAAAAAAAAGGGGGGGGATTTCTCTGGGCTGAGTTCCCAAGCTTTCCCACGCAAGACTGGTCTACATTAAGTCCCCCTCTTCTGTTGTCGGTTCTGTCAAAGTTCAGGTGCTAAATATCGAATCTCCGGCCGGCCGATGAAGAATTAGAGGAATTTATTTCTGGTGACAGAAATTCATTTCTCGCTATAATGTGGTTTGGATTCCACAATAAGCTGTAGGTCCCGTTGCTAGGTTCGGGCCAGCCCTAGGAGAGCTGGTAATCAGCTCAGTGGTCTGGTTAAACTAAGGTATACCCAGGTAATAAATAGAAAATCCAGAGACTCCACTTGTGTCTGTTGAATGCTAAGCACAGAAAAGAACAGAACACAGAATTCGGGCCAACGGCCAATTGCTGGGACCTACAGTATGATGAGGTCATTCAGCGCTGAAACGGAAACTGACAGCAAGAAGGTTTGAAAGGCGTAACAGGGAGGAGAACCTCGCAGTTGCACGATGTATCAATTGTCAGGAGAGGGTTGACTGAAGTTGGGCGTTAGAAAGAGAATAGGAACGAAGGTACAGTAAATGGAATGAAAGGGGGGGGGGGAAATGCCGAGCATAAACTTCGTCCTTTTGCTGCTTTCCCAGAACGCAAGCTTCGCATCTAAATACAATTCCGTATTGAATAAAATTCCGTATTAAAATAAAACTCCGCCTCTAAGTAAAATTTCGTATCAAAATAAAATTTCGTATTGAAATCAAATTTCGTATTGAAATCAAATTTCGTATTCAAATCAAATTTCGAATTGAAATAAAATTCCATATTGAAATCAAATTTCGTATTCAAATAAAATTCCGTAATAAAAAAAAAATTCGAATTCAAATAAAATTCCGCACCAAAATAAAATTTCGCATTAAAATAAAATTCCGTATTAAACTATAAAATTCCGCATTTCAATATAACTCAGTATTTGAGTAAAATTTCTCATCTAAATAGCCAATTTCGTATCTGAATAAGAAAGCTGAACATCCACCACAAGCCAGAACGTCGCTTACTTGACGAAAAGTACTTTGTGGAAGCCACTTAGTACGACTAGCAAGCGTACCCTCCGCCAAGCACACAGTCACAGGCCAGCGACTCCAAGGCTAGGGAGTATAGCGAGGTTACGGGCGTTACATTACATCAGCAGAATTCAGTTCTCTGAGAGAGTACTGTAAATTGCCTTCACGCTACGCACCGCAGCGCTGCAAGCGTTGTGCGAATATCAAGCAATTTCTAGTTAGTTAGTTAGTTATTTTATTGACAAAAGTATACAATAATTAGTACAAATTTGTCCACAACGTGACATAATACAAAATATACAAAGTAACCAGTAATCTCTGTTCCTGCAAGTACATGGCCTATACAGAAAAAATTAACAAGAAAACTAAAATATCAAGTACAAATAACATAATCCCATAAGATTATAAAAATAAAAAGGAACTTACTATAAGGAAAAAAGTGGTTACATAACTATTCAAAATCAAGTCCTAAAACAAATAATATTTGATAAACAAAAACATTTACTTGAAGAAAAAACATAAAACAGAAGGTAAAGCCGCACATTACTTATAAATATGAAGCACTTCATAAACATATTTACACAAATCAACAATATTATCATTTTCATTGAATAAAGTACTCAGAGATTCATAACTCAAGTTTGGATATTTACGCCTACATGGCATTGAAAGAGGGCAATTGATCAGAACGTGTGATTCGTCCTGAATAGTGCTATTATCACATGTACACACCCTTAATTCTGGGGGAGTTCGGCTCCACCTACCTGTTTCTATACGGAGGTTATGGGACATGAGTCGTAAACGACTGAAAGCTGCGCGAATATAATCAGAGATATATAATTTATCCGTATATAATTTATGTATTCCTAAGTTGGGATTCAATTTGTTTCTGTAAGTCACATACTTTGTTGCTGAAGCTGGGCGGTTTCTAATAGATGATGTGATATCAATTAGTGGATCAATTTGATCATTAAAGGCCAGAGAATCTTGAATAAATCTATATCCAGGGGAGTCTGCACCCCTGCACATCGCATATACAATATGAAAAGGCTCATCCATATCAGGATTAGACAACTTTGACACCAGGAAACGTTTTCGTTTTGATGCCACGATGAATTGTGCTGGGGGTATCCCAGACTCAGCCAAACACAAATGTGTACAGGTATTTACCCTTACATCCAGAAGACTCTTTAATAAATGATTGTAATTACTTATTGGTTTTTGTAATGCATTTGTTAGCCATGTTTCTGACCCATAAAACAAGGATGAAGTCGCTGCTGCTTCAAAGACTTTCTTCTTGAACCAGAACGGCATTTTAGTATTCGTGTTACAGAATATTGAGAATTTATTCAAGGTCGATTGCCAATTTGGCTGATGTAGAGAGAGGCAAGTTTTTAACTTTCCGTCATCTGTGAACCAAGTTCCTAGGTAAAGATAATGGTCACAGTAATTTATAGTTTGACCTTGAACTGTTATTGACAACTGGTCACCTACACTTTTGTTTATCACGAAAAATTTGCTCTTTTTTTCATTAAGCTGCATGCCATATTCATTACAATAATGCATCATAATATCAAATTTTTTAATACACATTTCTCGCGAAGTAGCAACAATCACCGTGTCATCCATCAATAAAAGCACATGTAAATTACCCAAAAAACTGTCCGCTGGTATAGCATTTTTTAACATCCTAACCATTTTATCCATATAAATGACAAACAGCAAACAACTAGTGGGCGCTCCCTGCCGTACGCCAACGGAGCTATCGATCACAGCTGTTCTTAAAACATTTTTTGTGTTACTGTACATCTCTTGAATTGCAGACAACATTCTTTTCCCACATCCTAGTTCCTTCAAATAACTTATCATTTTTCTTCTGGGAACTCTATCATAAGCTTTACTGAAATCCACAAACATGACATAGAGTTTTTTCTTCTTAAAAATAGCCAAATCAATTAATAATCTTAATGACAATATTTGTTCTATACATCCTCTCTTTTTCTGTGCTCCAGCTTGACACTTATCTATACTAAACCATAATTTCAGTCTATTCAATAGCAGTATGTCATATATCTTACCTATCGTATCCATGATACTTATCCCTCTATAATTTCCACATGCCATTCTGTTTCCAGATTTAAAAAGTACAACAAGTTTACTGTATCCCCATGAAGACAAGTAATTTAAACTCAAAAACAAAGTATTGAAAACTGTCAAGAAAAACGTCAGCCACAGGGCGGGTAGGCGAACAAACAATCCGGGGCAGAGGCCACAGTAGCTTTTATTCATATTCATGTCTTTTAGACCCCCATCTAGTTCTTGTGGGGTGAAAGGATCGTCAAGAATAGGGATATAAGGGGCGTCATCGAGATTACTTACCCCTTCATTTTGAACATTCACATTACCTGGGTTTAAAAGCGATTCAAAATGGGTCTTGAATTTTCCGTCGTCTGGCTGCAAAGTATTTGCCTCTAATATCTGTCCCTTCCAGTCTATAGCTCTCCAGATTGCTTTAGAATCATTACACTCAAGTAAACGCTCCCATCTAGGTTTTGTTACATCCCAATCAACACTTCTACCTTTCACTTTACATTTTTCGGCAACTCTGCTGATCGTATCCAAGCCTTCACTCATAATAGTTTCTATGCAGCCCATATCTACATTAATCACCTCAGGAGGTTGAATTAGACTCATGTACTGTACAAATTTATCAACGTTAACATTATTATGTGAAACACTTTTTTTAATCAACTGATGAGTATCAGGTTTCATGTAAGACAGTCCTAAACTTTCTGCCCTCTCCAACAAAAATTTAAATGACAAATTTTTGACACCTGTCTTAAGCACCACACCTAAGGGGGCATGATCAGACCCTCTTATGCCTTGATTTATTTCTAAGCATTCTATCATTTGAATACATTCTTTTGATATTATACACAAATCTAACTCCGATACCCATTCTCTTTTCTATACGACAGATTTCCACCCATTATTTTCCTTCATATGAGAGATGATTCATTACAACCAACGACCTATGGTTACAAATATCAAGAAGCTTTCGCCCATTATTATTAATGTGATTATCTTGAATATTCTCATAGACATAAGGAACACCTTCTTTATTGACGATATTTGGGTAGCCTATACGGGCATTAAAATCTCCCATAACAACTATTTGTTCATGATTATTTATCACAGACTCTAAATTACCAAATTGCACAACATCAAAGTATGGAGAATCCTCTGGTGTAATGTAAACAGCACCGAGAAAGACACTAGGCCAACAAGACAACTGAACCCAGATTTGGCCTTCACAATCTAACTTTACGTTTGTTATCAATCTCATAATGCTGCTTTTAATTAACAAAAGCACACCGCCTCTATGCTTGCCTTTCTGGGAAGGGTTGTGATATAAACAAAAACCTGGCACACTTAAATTACTTACTGTTTTTGCTTCTAAAAGCCACACAATGTCGTAATTCAAGACAAACTGCAAAATATCAGGATCTTGCAACTTATCTCTCACACCTGCAATATTCCAGGAACATATCTTTAATTCGTTTTGCCTATAACCTAGAAAAAATTTACAACATATTTATCAATAACTACATTGTCTCGAAGAAGAACCCGATTTTTCCAATCATATCTAATGTTAGTACCAGCATTTTCTGGCTTACTTTTCTCTTCTCGCTCTCTTTCTCTAAGTCGAGCCATCTCCTTCCTTACTGCAGGATGAAGATCCTTCTTGATGAATATCCTAGCTAATGGTCCTTCACAGTTCTTCAGATTTTTTGCTCTCTCCAAGATATAGTTCCTTTGTTGTCGACTGTTAAGCACGACATGAATGGGTCTATTCCGTCGATCGTTTTCCCTTCCCAGACGTCTTATCTGCCACCTTCCCGGCTCCATCTCCATGTCGTCTGCATAGCCAGTTGCCTCGATCACCTTCTTTACCTTGGCAGTATCGTCATCTCCGATCTCATCGCTGTTCTCTGATAACCCGGTTATAACAATATTTCTGCTTCTTTCTCTTGCATCAACTGCTTCTAAAAACTTTTGTTGCTGGCTTATAACCTTGTAAGCTTCGTCCAATCTGGTTGAGAGATCCTTAACCTCTTGTTTAATTGTCTTTATTTCATTTATTTCACCTCTCAGTAGCTTTAGCTCATCGAGTATCTCGGTATTGGTTGGCTCTTGATTTCTTATGGCGTTAAGCATCGTGCTTAATGCTTCTTTCAACTGAGGATTAGTGAGTTTGCTTAGCTGGTTTTGTGATAATGCTGTCACTGACTCCACACTGTCATAGGCAGGCATTTTCCTTAAATTTCAGCACTAGGCCTAACTCAGAACTCAAGTATTTTAAGCAATGTTGTCAAGGACGCAATGCGTTGCTATGGCCACTGCGCATGCGCAAAACTCCATAAACTGATTGAGGGGAGGTGTAGAATGAGATTTCAAACTTTTGTCTTCAAATTACGGCTAAGTCCAAATTAGACTATACTGCTTTCTCACGTCTGCACAATCTCTGTACATTCATGCACTTGAAAAATAGGTTGTACTGCTTACAGAGCCTTGTAGTTTCCTTGAAATCTAAGCAGACCATCAGAGCCCCCGTAGCCTGTTTGTTTACTTTGTGACTCTCTGCACCGCATCCACATTTAACCACCAAAAGAGGTGGCGTGATAGGGCGCAATCTGCATCATTTAATTTGAACTCGGTGAATTTTAGTAATCTACACAGAGATCACTTCGTTTTATGGCTATTTTTTCCGCATTGTGTTTAACAGCTCTGATAACAGAACAGTTGCGTGCAAATGCACAAAGAGGATCTATCCCGACCATTGCTCTTGACAATTACTCTTGTTTCGGTGTGAAGATCCCCAATGCTTAATATCTATTTAGCTTTACACGCATTTTATACAAGAAAAGTACCAAGTTAACCAAATTGAAATATATACATTATATACAGTATATGTATATATATATATATATATATATATATATATATATATATATATAAATCCAACTGAACTCAAGCTTTCATTTTCTTCTGAAAGAGCCGACAGATACGTCAACTTATTGTAGAGGACTTCGTTGATCTAACACTATTTGCAGTTTAAAAACGACCGGAAAGTTGCATATTGAGGAAGCAACGGCAAATACAGAAAGAAGAGACCACACATTAAAAAAGAAAAAAAATTAAATAAATAAATAGGTGAATTAATAATAATAATAATAATAATTACAGCTGAGGGAACGCTATGATCACAACAGCCAAAAAAAAAAGCACATATGAATAGCGGATGACAAGTTAAATGTACCCAGGACATGTAGCAATGTCAAACCACAAGCTACACGCCATTCCATATTCTAAAAGCCATAAAATTTGGACAGAAAGAGGTACATACACGTGTACGGGAAAACGTGTTTTGCTCAGAGTGAGGGAAACTCAGCTCGAGACAGAGTCCTTAAAACGACTTCTGCGCATCCCAGCCTCTCTCTCTTTTTTTTTTTTTTTCTTTCTTTTTTTAAGCTTCCTTCACAACAGGAAATAAGACACTTTTACTTTCCGCGGCAGGGTTCGACCGGCGCACGTGAGGTTCCAGCGACTGCCCGCTAATTGCTAACCAAGCGATACACGGCAGCATAAAATCAGGCTCGCACGATCTCTCTCTCTCTCCTAATCACAAGGCAGCAGTAAAATCAGTCGTGTTCTCTCTCTCTCTCTCTCTCCCTCTCTCCTAATCACAAGGCAGCAGTAAAATCAGGCTCTCTCTCTCTCTCTCTCTCTCTCTCTCTCTCTCTCTCTCTCTCTCCTAATCATAAGGCAGTAGTAAAATCAAGTTGAACAGCTATGCACAGTTAGGTTCGTTCTCTCTCTCTCTCTCTTCCCCGCTCTCTCTTAATCACAAGGCAGCAGTAAAATCAGGCTCTCTCTCTCTCTCTCTCTCTCTCTCTCTCTCTCTCTCTCTCTCTCTCTCTCTAATCACAAGGCAGTAGTAAAATCAAGCTGTAACAGCTATGTACAGCTACGCTCTCTCTCTCTCTCTCTCTCTCCTAATCATATGGCAGCAGTAAAATCAAGCTTTAAAACAGGTTCTCTCTCTCCCAATCATATGGCAGCAGTAAAATCAAGCTTTAAAATAGGTTCTCTCTCTCTCTTATCCTTATTTTACACAATTAAGACATTATTTACGATATTAACTCTTGTAATCCAAATTAACATAAAAATACTTAACACAAATATTCAAACATTTAAACAATAAAAAAATTTTAAAAACCAAACATAGCAGGAAAATGGAGCTAAGAAAAACGAAACTTGCAGCGCCTGAGGACGTAGATAATAGGAAAAACTGGACGCTGTGATCCTCTTTATCTTTTTTTTTCCAAGCCTAAATCATTGCTTATCTTATCCGTGCAGTCATCTTATCAAGAAATTATCGACGAGCCATTTTCGATAAGTTTCCTCCTCGCTGGGATTCTGGACATCGACAATTTCAAAGCGAACCGTTCGAGGTTGACATGATGTTTGAAAAGAATGGTCAATCTAATCTTCTTATATAAAATGCAGATGATTTATAGTAGTTAATGTCGTAGTTGCTTTTACTGTTGTTTAGGTGAACATGATGGTTATACAGTAATAACAGCTGAGTCATCATCATCATCATCATTAACAACAGATTAACGGTAACGTTCCATAGGGGGATAGGCCTAATGGCTGCATCAGCAGAGTTGATTTCATCGGTCCTACTTTGGCTCATCTACGCGTCACCTACTCCGAGGTGCTAGTACTAAAACACCGTATGGTATCTGTAAAGTAGAAGGCCGCACGAAGAAATCGAATTGAACTGAATATAGAATTTAGGACGTTAATTAATATAATTTGTCGACCACACAATATAGAAATGGGAGTATATATTACTTTGATCCCCAAGGGGCTAGTACTAAACACGGCGTCCCAAGGAGCTTCCGCCATGTTTAGTACTAGCACCTCGGAGTAGGTGACCCGTAGATAACAAGTCAAAGTAGCTCCGATGAAATAAAGTCTGCTGGTACAGCCATTAGGCCTATCCTCCATGGAACGTTAAAGTTGTGGCTGTTGTTGATGATGATGATGATGTCGACGACTCGGCTGTTATTACTGTATAACAGCTGAGTCGTCGTCATCATCATCAAACAACAATAACAACAACTACGACGTTAACTACTTTAAATCACCTGCATTTTATATAAGATTAAATTGACCATGGAAAAGTCCCACTAAACTTGACGATATCATCAAGGACCTTGGATACCCTTATCGTCAACCCGTCACTGAATTCGAAAGCAAACGATCTTATCAATGATACCAGCAAGTGATCGGGCTATGTACCAACAGGTAGACATTCATGATTACCAAATTTACGAGAGCACTTGTACCCAGTGACTCAAAAGATTGCTGACTCAGCAAAAGGCCATTGCACTGGAGGGAATCTGATAGACTTTGCAACATTCTGAATAATTCATCTTGTTTGGCAATTCTCTCACGGGTGATACAGGTTCCTTCGAGGTTTAGTTGGTGTGTAAATGAACATAGCAATTAACTGTGAGCATCCAGCGCTGGCAAACGTAACCACGACATCACATGACACCAAACTCAACATTTCTAATCATACGTATGGTCTTAAACAAGACTGGTTGGTCTGGACTCTCTAGACCATGCACTGTGCAATTCTCGACGACTGCGTTATACTGCGTCTTTCCGCATCCAAGAATGCAAGACGTCAAACTTAAGTAAGATCATTGTTTTACTGCTTTTTCGCAAGTCCTGCTTGCGTGAGCACCATTCAAATCGTACGAGCGGCGTCACGTGGACTTCCTGCGCTTTGATAGCAATCGACGTGTCGCAATGCACCGTTCCTCTGAGACACGGTCTAGATCGTGCTCCGAGAGGACTCGCTCCGACTCAGAGGAAGGAAAGGACGAGAAAATTTCTCCCCCTCCCTAGTAGCCTTAGTAGTAGTAGAGGTCGCTGTTCGCCTTTTGTAACAGCTCCCTTCGGTTCTCTGCTGGTATGGGGAGAGCCAGTCACCGACAGATTAGACTCAAGATTCTGCTGTGTTAGATTTCGTTTCTAAACAGCTTCAGACAGGTATTCTTTCATAAAGGAAATAATATATAATCATTTCGCCTTTACATAAGGTACGGAGCTCTCTCTCTCTCTCTCTCTCTCTCTAAGAACGGAGTCTACTATAATTAAAATAAAAATAAAATGGGCTCTTTTAGTGTTAGTAAAAAAAAAAAAGCGTTACTTAATGGAAATAACGCTGTAAAATTACTGATGCACAAAAAAATCTTTCCTCCCCGTTTTAATCATTTGCAATGCATTCTTTTGCAAAACGCAAAAAGACTGGTGCATAATACAGAAAATTATTCCCATATACAAAATCTAGAAATTAAAAGTCAAGAAATTAGTAACAAAAATATAAAACGAATACAAACGTGCGAATAAATAAAAGCTGACTAAATCAATGAATCCAAGGAAATAATATATATGATGTATATATATACTTCACAGGAGGTATGTTCACCAACCCCTCCCTCACTAATACAAAGATCAAACGATTACAGAAACCTACAGTATAATGCTTGAGTTGTTGCAAATGACGCTGGCGTTAACATTATGCTCCTGTATCTCTGTTACAGCCAATCTCTCACCGTCTCCATGACATTAATTTTGAAAAGTGTAACAGGAAGAACACCTCGCAGTTGCACTATGAATCAATTGTTAGGAAAGAGTGGAAAGGAAGATGAAAGAAAAAGAATGTGAACGGAGGTACAGTAAAAGGAATGAAAGGGGTTGCAGCCGGGGCTGAAGGGACGCTGCAAAGAACCTTAATTAATGCCCACTATGCACCGCATGAGGTGCACTGGCGGCGCTACCCCTCTACGGAGATTACGATTGTAAAGCCAAAGAACAGTGGATCCTAATGTACGTGATAAATTACCCAATTTTATAAATATACTCAAAGGTTAACTGGTGGAAATCTGTTATCAAGGCGTAAAATAGCAAAGAACCACCTTTAAGGCAACCTGATGCCCCCACAGAGGACGTTATCTAAGGACCTTCGCATGCTTCGTGGTACGTTATGCATTTTTAGGAATAAGAGAATATCTCTAATTACATTCAGATGCAAATAACCGATACTGATCCATATACGGACATTCCTTCGTGTTTGGAGACAGAGTAGCTGCCGACTAAATAGCGCCTTTTGGTACTGACTGTAGACCTATATTTTGAAGTTAATAGTATCATTGAGCCCTCTCCGAACACGTATAAGCATAAAATTTGACGGGAGCCATTTTCATTCTATCTACGATTTGTTTTTACTCTCCGAATACGTCTCGTCTCTGCCTATTTGTATAACTGTGGTCAGTGGCTATTTGTATAACCGTGGTCAGTCTAGATTAAGCTGGTTATAGGCTACGCCTGAACGGGCTCTTGTGTAAGTGTATTACATAGGCTATCAAACAACAGTTCTCTGCACAATAATTGTTATCAAATGTAACCATATCTTTTTCCTGCAATTTCTCTCAACCTATTATTTGTTACAGAGCACTACATTATTTCACGTGAGAGTAAATTTCATACAGGAAACAATTACATTCGCATCAGACACTACGTCTCAGATATGTTGAACCCTAAGAGCTAGACGGTGGACGCGGTAAGCTCAGCGCTTGATATCCAAGCACGATATTGCGAAAGGTCTGAACGCGCTTAAATACAGTAGTTTCCTCTTGTCTGCCTACGAGCGAGAGAGAATGATGAGTACGTATCTTTGTGGTAGCGTAACAATTACACGTTGAGCAGCTTCTCTTTCCAAAAAGCCATCTGCTTCAAATATATAATCACGCAAAAAATGCGATGCTATAAACGCGTACGATTGCGTGCATAAGTGTACTGCTAACTTCCCACTATTTTAGGAACCACAAAAATCCTTTAATTAAAATACGAACCTCAATACTTCGGGAAAAACACTGAATGAAAAATTTTACTTATGGTTTGGTAATGAATTTCGGCTATAAATTGACACTGCAGGCGGAAAGGTATACCAAATGACATGACTGGAAACAATGATCTAATTTGTTTCATGCCTTAGTCGCTATTGGTTTGAATTGCAAACGACAGTTATAGGGGCGGCCGAACACAGCTTCCTGTCTTTAATAATACGATCCCAATCAACTGATTCCACTGACACGAAGACAGCAGATATGAAGAGACAATTCTACAAATTCTCTCTCTCTCTCTCTCTCTCAATTAGTCTGACTCTGGTTTCGTTAACATTATCTCTATATCTACTCCAGTTTTATGCAACGCTAAGATAACGGTGCTCAGCAAAAATGATTCCGACGACAAATGCCTAATTATGTGCCTACTGAAAACAACAATAGCCTCTGGTAAAAGCAGCCAAAAATGGAAAGTAAAGTTGTATAACCCAAGCATCCGTTCGTACGTATGTCGCCCATGTAGGAGGCGAGGTGAGAGAGCCGAGCAGGGAGCCAGCTAGAGGCTAGGTGACGTCAGAATACTGGCGACACGTGAATGCGGACACGTGACTGCGAAATCTGACGTGCTTTCCCGAGTTTAATCAATTTCCCCCGCAGACTAATAACAAGGGCTCACAGCTGCAACTGAGGGGATCTTCCCCCCTGTAAGAGAACAAAGAAAATCTGCTCATGCACAGCGTTCATGAACAACCGTTCTCATGAGCAGTGCTACTAAGGTGCATGACTTACAATACGTGCCAGATTTGGCTAGCGTTCGAACCACCGTGGGTGGGTACCAATTCAATAGCGAGTAACAGTGCATACCATGGTACACCACCCTTTCCTTTATTCATTTTATGTCCTTGGGATGTAAATCAGATTCCACCAGCCTGATTATTTAGATGACGAGGCATTTAGGGAAACATCAATTTCGTCTATAGACAGACAGAGCAAGCATTTTACGGAAGGCAACAACACAGCAATTTGTTTCTTTTTCGCGGAACTAACGACCCTGAAGTTTAAAAATAGATGCATCCGAACCCACTAACTTTCATTTCTGATATTTGAACCCTTGAACCGGTTCAAACTCTTTCATATACATTGTTATTTTTATCACGTTGCCTTCAACAACTAAAGTATATGTGCAATCTTCCTTGCTTAACAGGAACGACTTGCAATATATCGATTCGTGGTGTAGTCTCATTACGTAGTAAAATTGGCAAGCAAGAGAAATCGTGGTACTTTTCTCCTGTTTGATCCAGTTTCCGATATTATACGCGGCCATTACGGTATCCTTAAATGACACGTTGACAAATCCTCGCATTGCAATTTTAAATGAAGGTCGTCCCTTAAAACTTTCCCTCACCCCACCCCTCCCCCCCGCCTGCCCTCGGCCCCACAAACCTTCAGAAGTCTTTCTGCTTTAGTTTGCTCCCAAGTCGTGCATACCTCCCACCCTCATGGGGAGGGTGTCACTTCATTCCGTGTTGAATCTCGACTTTCTTCTCCTTTTTTCGTTTTTTCGGAGGGGGGGGGTTCAAATAACGGCACGGCGTTGCAACTTTCACTGGCGTTTATTCACATATTTACTACCGAGCAACAACACTGAAGAGACTACACATACTCATATATGGTATGGGAAACATTCAAGAGGGCTTGCGAGGCTCTATCAGTGACCTTCAAAGAGACAGTGACAACGGTTTTACAGCCAGTGACAGAAAGACTCTACGTTTAATAATAACTCTAACATTACCCATTACAATTTTTACAATCCAAACCATACAATCGTAACCTATGTACTACTAACACCTCCCTCTTCCAGCACAAACTAGGAAACCTTTCCATTCGTACGTGTTGTTACTCGGATAAGCAAACGGAATCTAGGTTACAGTCTGATGCTACGCTTACGGACTGATCAATCTCTCGGTAAGAAATGCACCGTCCGAATATAGATCACGGGGGCAACGGCGTACCATACGTACCCTGCACCAGGGTCCAAGAGGAACACTGCATAATCCTGACATAGTATATTAATAGAATTTATTCCTTAGTTTGAAAATTTATTCTCTTAAAAAAAAAAAAGAAGTGTAATGAAGACGTACGGTATTACCGGTACAGTATACCATTTAAGTTGCTGACAGCAATTAATGTGCTTCACAAATCCTTCAATAGGGTACCTAAGGCAGTGCTCTAGGCTGACTATTTAGCATAAACCCTATCGATTATCCTTGACTACGAAAACTATTTTTTAAAGATAATACCTAATTTTACCTAGTTACGGACAACAGTGGTGGCATTAGGACCAAAGCAAGAGCATCATAAAGGACATCAAGCATTGATTGAAAGGAAAAGTTCAAGCCAAATGAAGATAAATCGGAATGTATATTAACAGGATGTAAAAGAAACCTTAAAGTAAGATTGGCAGCAACAGGATCGAAAAGACATCTTTCAAAAAGCTTGATGTTAACAGGATCAAAATGAAACCTGAAAGCAAGTTTGATATTACCATGATCAAAAAGAAACCTGAAAATATAACTTGATATCAAAAAGGGTAAAAACGATACAGAATGGCTTGGGGTGAACCCTAGCCCCTTCTTAATAGACGTGTAGTCAGGATGTGGAGAGCGAATGCTCTTTTCCCGAACCTATCGTCAATGGCGTTGTCACTCCCAAAAGGTTTTGCCTGAAATTCCTTTCAAAGCCCCGGATGTGTGTAGAAAGTTCACTGATGTCCTGAGTCTGAAGTCTGCCTAAAACCTTACCCATTAGCCAACGAGGAATAGTTTATAGAACTTGCCAAGGCTCACCCTTTAATGCTTTGTATGGAACGTTGCGGAGTTTCTTGAAATTTCAGCTTTACTTAGTCATGGGAATGACTAAGTTAAAATAATGTCTTTAACCACACATGAGTTTTTTTTATATTTTAAGATTTTTCATGTAATATTTTCTCAGTAAAGGTGCTTTGCTCCTACTGTTTACAAAACACGGGGCCTATGGATTTTATAAAGTACTCAAAAAGCTGAAGGGATGGTGTATTCAGCAATTAACTCCACATCTTGGAGAGGCACAGACTGAAAACTGCAAAAACCTAAGCAAAATGTTTTAAAGAGGTGAACTATTGTTTGCATTTTTTTTTTTTTTTACAAAACTTTTAATGTGATTTTCACGAATTTGACGTTCATTTCCATCACTTTTTCTTTAAACTAATTACGCCCCTTTCATGCCTAATAATAATGAGCACCTTAGAGGGGCACCAGTGTCTTTGGCCTTGGGGTCAGGTTAAATGAGTGAGAGAGAGAGAGAGTGTGTGTGTCTGTAAGGGGGTAGGAGGGGGGCTGGACCTTCTCATTGGGAATACCTAGATCAGGTTGGGCTGAGGGATCAGGGGGGTATAAAGCACACAAGGTTTGGTGGCAATCAGTAACCTAGGTTAGGTTAACGGTAAAATTCTAGTTTCAACCAAATATCATATCAGCAGTTTTGAAGTCATGACCCCCTAACCATTGGGGGGGGGAGGTACAACTTCAGCCAAGCAGAATATCACATAAAAAACCAATGGAAAAACTGCATTTCAGAATGAAATATATGGATACATCCAAATATTATTGTCCTAAACCTAATGTAACCTTAGATACCATGTCCCTCACCCTTCTTAGGTGGAAATGTACATCACTGTGTGCTTACCTTAGACACCAGTACTGTAAAATACCACTGTTACCTACTGAAACAAAAGTTCCATTTCACAACAAGGGCAAACTACAGCACTAGGTAAAACTTCATGCTTGCAAAAATTCCTGGTTTTGCACACTGCCCTCAAATCAGATTGGTTAGTTAAAGCTCCCCTATCACCTACCTCCCAAATCACCTGTCTTTTGGGTTCCAGTCACACAAATCAGCATCATTTGGACAAACAAGCGATCACAGTGGAGGAATACATGAAGCAGTGTTAGCAATTTGCCGATGGGAATCTTGTTACACTTTCTGAAGATGTTTATTCTCAAGGTGTAATAAAAACCATATGAGGGCATGTCTATCTGGTACTTCCAACCAACAATTTTATAAACCAATGGAAATCCTATATTTTCCCCGCCAAATCCCCTATTCCCCACAGTGGTAACACAATCATGTTACACGTGGTTTTATAAAGGGTTACCTCTACATCCAAATGGAAATGTTAAATTCTTCAGATTCCATATAAAACCATCTAATAATTTAACCCTATACAGTATTTAACATTGGTTAACTTGACATGTAAGATTTCTAACACTCTATTATAAGTTAAAATGGAGTGGGGGGGGGGTTTAGGTTCAGGGGCTTCATCCAATTAAGAGTTCAAACACCTAAGTTTAGTTGGGGTAGGTTAGTGAAGGAAAGGTTAGGATTCATACCTGTAATTGACCTTGTGACATCCATGGGTCCTTTATAATGAGCAATGTGATTTACCCAGATTATATCTTGCAGACTACTTTTCTTGTGGTTTATGCATTTTGGATCATAATGAGTGGGTTTCACATATGCATTTTAGATCAAAATGAGTGGGTTGCACAAACATCATCTCTTAAAAGTAGAAAACTCTAATTCCTACGAATAACAAGCTTAATATACAAAATGAAAGATGATGGGAATTTTGATGTCTTACCCACAAGGGATAAGGGGGCAAGTGAATAACAAGTCGGGCATTTACCAATAAAAACATGATGGCTGGGCATTATTTTCCATGCCCAATTCAACTGTTTTGAAGGTGTTCATTCTATACATTCTTGGGCACAAGACAAAATTGGGAGGTAATAGGTGTTTTATCTGTTATGTTTCTTAACCCAGTTTTCCTCTAGATAACAATGGGTGCAATGTGTATATAGGCTAGTAAGTGTTGCTGGAGATATTAAATGATACATTTTATACCACAAAAGATAAAAAACAATCTTTAAATATAAGAAAGGTAATCTCTTCCACTAATAAGTGCTTGTTCCCGACAAAAAATAAAAGACCTTGACTGGAAAAGTCAAATAATGCAATTTTAAACAATATGAAATGTGCGCCTTTTAAATGTGTACCTCCCAACCACATGGATAGGAATATGCTGTGCATAACACTAAGGGGAATCTTACAGTAGCCCCCTAGCCAGTAAGACCAGGTGTGCAAAATTAGGTTAAGTTTAAAGGTTATACAGTATATCATTTTCAAGATTTAAAAAGGGGGGGACAAAAAACAGTGGTTTGCAACAAAGGTTAGAACCAATATAAAACCCAAGTTTGAAAAATATAAGGTTCGTGTATTTGGCTAAGAAGTAAAACCCAATATTAATGTAGTGGACAGGAAATATATCACAGTATTAACAGTATGAAATATGAAATGAATGATCCCTTGCATTTTTACCTCTAAATTTGTGGCCTAGGCCCACTTCATGATGGGCTGAAATAGCCCATGCTTTTAGCTACAAAAAAATTATCAAGATATTAAATGATTCATGTATTTGGCATGAAATTAAAGCATTATTCCCAACACAAAAGGGAGACAGCCCATTTGTAGGCTAAACTATGCAACTTCATAATTAACCAAGTTTGAAAAAAAAAAAGCCTAGGCCTGACTAGGTTAAATCCACCCTCTATTTTAAAAACACTTGAAAAGAAAGCCTAAGCTTAGCTACGTTAAATCAGCCCTGTACAGCATTCCAATAACATTTTGAAAAAGCCCAGACCTAGGTAAGTTATATCCACCCTATATTCCAATAACATTTTAACGGGACACAGACCTAACTAGGTTAAATCAGCCCCGTATTCCAATAACTTTTCAAAAAGCCTAAGTAATCCAATAGGTTAACAGTTTAAGAACGCTTTGGCCTAAGTTAAATCCGCCTTGTATTAAATAAATTTTAAAAAAGGCCTTGGCCTAACTATGTTCAATCAACCCTGTATTTCAACAGCCTAACATTAAAAAAAAAAAAAAAAAAGACAGTAAAACTGAAGAATACTACCTCGCCCTGGTTCCCGCCAGTCAGCGACCGTAATATTTACGAACTTTTCTTGGTAATTCTAAGCCGGCTGTCCACGGTGAGCTAGACTGTGGCAATTGGCGTTTATCAATGTTATTTTACTTGCTTTACAAGAAATTAAAGTAATATTTTGTCGGCCGATTGTAACTAAACTGTAATTGCCCTTTGAAGACTACATGACTTGAATTACCTAACGCAGGGTAGGTCTAAGCCGGCATTCCGCGCCAAGCCCGCCCCCCAACCTCCATAGCTAATACAGCAAAATTGTAACCAGTAAACGCCTCTAGGGTACGTTATGTTGGTATTTTTAGGAGTGTTTTCTGGTTACAATTTTGCCGTATTAGCTATGGAGGGGTGGGGGGATTGCTGCGGAATGCTGGCTTAGACCTACCTGCCTTAAGCAATTCAAGCTGCGTAGTCTTCAAAGGTCAATGACAGCTTAGTTACAGCCGGCCGACAAAATATTACTTTAAATTCTTGTAAAGCAAGTAAAATAACATAGGAAAACGTCAACTGCCATAGTCTAGCTCACCGCGGACAGCCGGCTTAGAATTACCCTTTTCTTAATTTTTTTATCATGGTTATGAATTTTGTCTAAGCCTATGACATATACATTCGTTTATGTTTTTACATACATCCCCAAGAGGGTGGTACTTAACATGGCTCCCATTTCGTACGTAAGCCAATAGCCTAGCTACCAAACCAGAGGGACGAAGTAATAGTCTTCAGTGTTACCAAAAGCCCTAGGCTTCACTGAATTAAATTTGCCCTTATTTCAATTCAATTTTTATAATAAAAGCATAGGCCTAGGCTAAATAGGTTAAATCCATCTGGTATGTCAAAACCAATTGAAAACAGGCTAGGTTAAATCCGCCCTGTACTTTAAGGTAGAGCTAAGCAAGAGCTCCGCATCGAATATTACTTTGGAAAATTATTTTCCTAAATATAGTATTTTGGTTGCTTACTAGTAATTTAGTTATTTTTTGTCAGTCGACTGCAACCTGTAATTAACCTCATAAGTTGTACATGGGCCATCCTGGAAGGCTATCGCGCATGCGCAGTGTTATGGGGATGCTTTTGGTTAAATGTGGTGTTTCCTTCACCGGTAAGTCCGCCCCCGACTAGGTAACACAGCCTGCTAGGTTAGGTTAGGTTAGTTATGGTATGTTAGGTGTGCTTAGTACAGCCTAGTTCCTTTTAAAATAGGTTTCCTTAGGCAATCCCTTCTTAAACATATGGCTCCCTAATGACCTGACAACAACATGGCCGTCCAGTCTTTCTCCCGTCGTTTCCAAAGGATCCCAAACCACGTTGGGTGGTTATGGCGAGGTTAATCATTTTGACCACCAACAAACAACGCCTTCATCAACACTAAAAGTATAAGAAAAATCAATTTCCAAGGTAATAGTCCGTGCGGAGTTCTTACAGATACCTAATTTAATACCAAATATATAAAAATAAAACCCGCCACAGTCAACTTTGACTTACCTTAAGAGCAATTGCTTCAAATTCCTTAGCTAGGTCTAGTTCCCTGGGTAAGGCCCGTAGGCCTAGGCTAATATTCCTTATTTACGATTAATGGTTACAGGTCAACCCTTTTATCGAATATTACGATGGCTTTGATTTTTTAAAAGTTCTTACTAAGTAATTTCACTAGTAGGAGAGTCCTTCACTGTAATAGTACTGTTTAAATGGAACTCGCGGACATTTACTTCGCAAGGATCTGCCACTCCATTACCCATAACGCCGTGTCTTGTGACGTCACAAGGTTCCTGCCATATGCCAAAATCCTATCGGGGAAATCCCCATTACGTTATTTTAAAATTATATATACTGTATATGTTGTGTGTGTGTGTTATTAATGAGGAGCGTTCATGCTTTCACGAGAAAAAGCAAATTATAATTTAATGAAGGAAAGACAAGATTATTTGACGAGCCACCACAAGCAATGATAGAAGATCGAGAGACGAATGTGAGAGGGAAAAAGAAGCCACGTAATGGAAAAACAGAGGGAGGATGCGAGCAACAACTTTATAGGAATTAAAGTTGTTTTGTGAGAAAGTAAATGCAGAAATGCTTAAGAGCAAATGGGTTTAGGAAGCAGAAGTGAATGATGGAGAAATGGAAGGGGTTTAAGGGTTAGTGCTCGCCGAACTGTCTGTTGAGGAGGCAAGAAGGCCAGTTGAGTGGCAGAAGACTGGAAAGATACCAGAGCTACAAGGAATTAAAAGAGATAAACAATGTGCAAATACTACCACAGGAGCAAAGCAAAGTCATTTTCTAACTCAGCTGCCATCTAATGGAACTAAACTTTTTCTTCGTTTAACGTGCTTTTTCCCATTTTTATATGGGGTAAGCACGATGCCTTCTTTTGAAGGAACTAAACATCTTTCAGAAATTAATGTTTCATGGTCTAGGCTGCAATGCCCACCACTTTTGCCTATCCTCGGTGAAAATTCTTACAGAAAGGCGGATAAACTTCGTCTGCTATTGCATTTATCTACCGTAAACAGCCAGCTTAAGAACCTTTTCATTCATCTATGAGTCGTTATTCATTACATTTACTTTTTAAACTACCCATTCCTTTTTTTTTTTTTGAAGAAAACATATTTTGTCAGTTGTCTTGAGACTTGGTTTCTTTTTAGAAGTCATCTCGCTTATTTCTTCCATTTTCTTCCAGTGTTACTTAATTCAGTTCAGTTTTCACTTCGTTCCCCTCAAAGTCGTGGAATTTATACGTCGCGTCCTAGCAAAGTCTCAATTGTAGTCTTTTCATTAATCGTTTCTTTTCATTCTTTTACTAATTTTTTTCTCCAGTCTTGTCAGTAACCTTCACATTATATTGTTTACTGTAACGTGAATCCTCTTACAAGGGCTACAGAAATACACTTCAAAATCTGACTATAAAAATAGGCCTATATTTTGGATGCCTGGGCAGCAATAATGCCTTAAAGCAAATCAGAGTATGTGGCTCTCTCTCTCTCTCTCTCTCTCTCTCTCTCTCTCTCTCTCTCTCTCTCTCTCATAAGATGTGGCCTCAGGAAAAGGCATATATTGAATCAAGCGTGAGCTCTTTCAGAAAAAAAACGGCAAAAAAAAAACTTCGTTACATCAATAACTGAATGTGCATGCGCAGAGAGAGCTCATCACTAGCGTTCGACCCCTGCTGAACACTACATTGCTCTCCTCTATTTTGCATGTAATTTTACCCTTTCCGGGTTTTACATATGGTTTGGAGATACGTGCCATATGAATTTCAACCGACTGGCAACCGTTGTTGGTAGCCTACAAGGTAATGACTGAAAAAAAAAACTAATGTCAAGCGTTGCTGGTAATCTATGCCAACAATGGTACCAAACATTTAGTCCTATGTGTGTGTTTGTGTGTGCGTGCATTTGTGTGTGTGTGCATTTGTGTGTGTGTACGTGCGCACGTAATCCTGCACAAAGAGGCTTCTCAACGAAACGAGTGGTTGTAGTTCTATTCCTGAAAGTCAATATCTTATTAACGTTACGTAACCTCCTTAAACTCTCCACCTGCTTTCACGTGTTTTAAAGAGGAGCTCGGCAGCATTCACTCTTTTGTTTCTGGTCGTCGTGCTTTCAGTAAGCCCAAGGCCACTTGCTCTTTAACTTTCTTTTCTTTGTTATTTGACAATGATCTTTTAAGGATCAAATAAGTTGGTGTATATATATATTTGTGCGTATATATGTATGTATAGACCTATGTATACCCAAGTCTAATAATAGACTTTGTGTATACCTTCGGTCTGTACAAAAGTGGCGTTTTGAATAAAATAGTATTGAATACATTCTTTTATTTTGAATTCGTTAGCAAATAGAACTTATGTTGAAGTATTTTTGTATTGTTGTTATTTTTTTATTATCACTGTTATAAAGCCAGGTGGCAACGCTGGTTAGAAAATCAGAATACTAGAAGCTCAAGACGAACAGGGAAAGCAGCCCATTACAGAAGAGGAAACTGAAAAATAAAGAATAAACTGTGTAAGAGAAATAATAAAGAATTACATATGAGTTGAATAGCAAAGCAACACGAATAAGAAAAATAACAAATAAACGATGAAATGAGACTCCCGTCAGTCAGCTCTGCAAAAAAAAAAGCATTTGCACCAAGTTTGAACTTCTGAAGTTCTTAGATTCAGTTCATTACTAGGAAAGCCATTCCACAATATGGTCCCTACAGGAATTAAACTTCCAGAAAAACTGTTTGGTATTGAATCTCACAGAAATAGATACGAGACTTAAAATTAACTGCATATCTACAGTAGTACTACACGGTGGGAAGATTAACAACCAATGGATTATCAGAATTATAAAATAATATATAGCTTTCACAATGAGTCAGTTACTTGAACGACGGTGCCAGAGTTTAATAGAACTGAAGTTTGTGGCCAACAATTTTAGATGTGAGTCGGTTGCTGAAGGCCAAATAAGCCAAAACTGTTCAAAGCACGCACACATAAAAGATCTGAGTCATCTTCCTTCAGGACAGACGGGTCTCCAAAACCCAGACTTCTTCACCATATCGATTGTGTTGTGTGTGTGTGTGTGTGTGTGTGTGTGTGTGTGTGTAACTGAAGAAGAGATAGAAAGGGTTTGTCCCCTCAAATGAGAATTTGCCCTCAAGAATGACACCTAGAGCTTTAACTGAGTTGCTTGTAGTCAAAGAAATACTGCCAATGAGAAATGGGGGGGATCCATTGGCCTAGACCTATGACCATCATACTCCGAGTTTTTTTTTTAAACTGAAATTCATCTCCTATAGTTTGCATCTTGCACTAAATTTCGCCAGTTCTCCATCCAGAGACTCAATAACCATAAGTCTATACTCAGAAGGTGGGTCAAGTGCACTACCCGAGGTCACTCCAAGAAGAAGAAGAAGAAGACCTTACTTTGTTTTATTGCGTCCACATGGTAAAATTTGGAGGAAAAAATTTATGTTTGTTACAGGTTCCTTAAATTTCTCATTTCAGCAGTCCACATTTACCTTTCTGTTTGTGAGTAAATAGATAACAAACGGAACCAATGAATAGGGAACACGTTTTGCTAAATATCCCAATATTCTTGATATAAAAAAAGATAATGTGTACCCCTATATTAATTACTGCCCTGTTTTATAAGAATGCAGAATGAAGGCACAAAGCCCTAGTGCTATTATAATTTCGCGAAGGTAAGTAACTCCCCTAGGGTTCGGATTGCTGTCTCGACTCTTTCAATTTTCTATTTTTTTTTCTATTTAGAGTAAAATAGTGTGGGTCATAAATGAAGACGGACTCTTTCTTGCTCATGACGACGAAATGTTCTTCCGACTTGAGACACAACTTCCTGGATTAGGCAGAGAGTGAGAAGCCTATGGAAAGAAGATCAAGGTCTCCGGGTGACCACTGACTTGGCTATTTGGTACTGAGTCAGTCTAGAAGAGTGTGGCGGCCGGAAGCCCTTGACCTCCCTTGCTTTTGAAAGAGTTAAAACTGACTGCTTTATTCAAATTGCAGTTGACAGGGGTGAATATGGAAAACAAGGGGTAAGGAGAGTAGAGAGAGAATGAATGTCGGTTCGTAGAGCAATAAAGGTAAAAAGTAATTTTGAAGAGTATATATATATATATATATATATATATATATATATATATATATATATATATATATATATATATATATATATATATATATATATTACGTAAATTTTTGTCACATACACACGTGTGACTCTTTCATATTCAAATATTAAGCAACAAATTTCGTTTAATATCTTATTCACTATACCTTTGGAATAATTCAAACATAAACCCAAAGAGAATTATAATTGTTATGCGATCCTGCCCGGCCAGGATTCGATTCCGGGCCTTTGGTTTAAGAAAAAACGATAAAACAGTCGAAGCTTCGACCACGAAAAGCATTACCAATTATATATATATATATATATATATATATATATATATATATATATGTGTGTGTGTGTGTGTGTGTGTTAGCACTTACATATGCAATGTTGAAGTATAGATTTTCCCGAAGCGCCTCCAAGCTTACGTAAAAGAGCGCCGCTTTACGTAAGTCCTCACGTGTAACTCCACAGAAACCCCGAGAAAGCTCGGACGTGAAAATGCCTGGTTTTCGTAACGGGTCCAGGAGCAACGATCTTTTTCTAATTGAGTTCTACATATAACGTGAATAAAAAAAAAATCATCATTCTAACCATTCATAGTCTTATCGATTCGAATCGAAAGCGGAAACCTTACCTATACGAATTTAACATTATTAGGACTAAGAGTCGATCATTGCAAACAGTTCTAGTTACTGATAAACCCAGAGATATTATCACTAATGTGCTTCTTATCACGTTAACTTCCCGGTAATTCGGAGCTGTATGTGGGGCGGAAACAGCACCCCGGTTGTGTAAGGAGCCTCCGTACTGGCCGGGTGAGAAAAGGACGGATTTAACGTGATATAGAACGACAGGAAGAAAGAATCCGGTACCTTGTGTAATGCAGCAGAGGTCGACGTCACTCGCGCTATATCATGAACCGTTTACCTAACGTCCTTTCCATCTTATCACTCACGTCCTTCGCTGAGTCACCGTCAGAAATATGCGTTTCATAAGGCTAGATTCTTTAAAAAATGCAAAAACATAAAAAAAGCACAGGCGAACGAACCTATGCTTAACGGTAAGTTGGCGGTTCTTAGGCTCTGAATCAGGTATTGCGGGTCTCTTGCTTCGTCCCGTGTCCCGATTTTCACTTTCGTCTCAACCTCATGAGATACTATAAGAATTATATATTCGTCATGCGCTTATAATGCAAATCCTTCGAGGGTATATGAAATGGTAGTCGCGGTATTAGACTTCTTTTTTATATCAAGAAGCTGATGAAAGACTAAATATAGACACAAATTCATGTCACGGGCAAGAGTTTCAACTGCGAGAACCTCCGTAGAATTATTTTTTCCCGACTCAGTTTTCTTACACAAGTAATATATAGACTTTTTTTTATTATCTAACTGAAGAGAAATGCAGTTTAGCAGTTCCATGCTAGCCATTTATTTATTAAATTAAGAGTCTTCTTCTCAGAATAACTTCCTGATTTGATGTGGGAACCTACAGTCCCGAAGAATACTAACCTCTTACGTAGTGCCTGATTTGATGTGGGAACCTACCGTCCCAAAGAATACTAATCTCATACGTAGTGCCAGGTCTTAAAATCAGGTCAACATGAATCGTATCCACATGCTAAACCATTCAGCAATCTAGATGAGTAAGAGGTTATCTTCCTTCACGCGTACGTTTACCTGACGAGATTAGATATGACTAAGTGAACCTACGCCCACACAAGTGTCGTAATTCAGTGTTCCGGTAGTGGCTGAATTAAAAGGAATTATAGACTAGTGATTCCCAAAATTTATACAAACGTGAATTTCTTTGTTCTGTATGGTATATATATATATACACGTGTGTATGTGTAGGCCTATATATTATAATCACCTTCATCATTGCCTCCAACGCAGTGTGACGTAAAGGGCCTCTTTGAAATTCCTCCACATGTGACCTTCCTGTGCTATATCTGCCACAGATATCTCAAGCCTCCCTTCTCTTAATTCTCATCAAGCTAGGTCTAGGTCTTCTAACTCTTCTGGTGCCAACAGGAACTCCCACAAAACTACCCAAGAGTTAATCTCTCAAGGGTTCTGCAAACGATGCGCATGGGAAGCAATGATCACTGACACATTCACAAATGCAGACCCTTTGGCAGAGGTTTGAGGTCCTGATTATTTTTCCTTGAGGATTCCTTCCTGCCGAAGCAGCATTTTGGCCATTAAATGGAGGTCAGTTCTGATATTTTAGACAACATGACCTTTGTTATGACAGTGTCTGCTCCTCGAATTGGCAGTTTATTTCTTCCTTCCTATCAGTATTTCCTTAGCTGGTGATATGAATAGTTACTTAAGCATGTCACTGGCTCTTTTCTAGCATATAACAAGTATTGGATATTGATCTGTTACAGTTTTGTGTAAAGTTAAGTATACCTTAGTTTAACCAGACCACTGAGCTGATTAACAGCTCTCCTAGGGCTGGCCCGAAGGATTAGACTTATTTTACGTGGCTAAGAACCAATTGGTTACCTAGCAACGGGACCTACAGCTTATTGTGGAATCCGAATCACATTATGCCGAGAAATGAATTTCTATCACCAGAAATAAATTCCTATAATTCTTCATTTGCCGGCCGGAGAATCGAACGTTTTGTGTAATCTATGTACCTCATGAGTGAGCACATTTAATCACTTCTCTTTCCTTTCACACTTAAACTTCGAATCTCGTATCATTCTTCATCCAGTAAGACAAGAACACAGACAGACTGTCAGTCTAGTCAATTACTAGATGTCCATGGATGGTAAACAAAAAGCATAAGAATAACACATGCGACTGATCAGTGCTTCGTTAAAAGATGAACTGCGTCGAGTTGCAAAGCTTTGTATTTAGAACCCCCAGGTCAGCCTTGGGCAAGGTGTACAACCTGTAAACCTCACTTGTTAGCATGCGAGGTTGAAGGTTAAAGGACCTCCCCCGGGATGATAGGGCGCAGTTACTGACGCGTCAGGTGGGCGGGAGAAGATTCCCGATATCCTAGCAGAGGCTACAGTGGCCCAGATCTTTGCCCTCCCTGGTTTATCTCGACGGTGGAGGTGGTTCCCACCTGCAGGGGGAACTGGATAGCCCAGGGTTCTTTTCTTTGGACCTTGGGATAACCTAGGGCAACTTTACAGTAAGTCTTCGTGGGTTTCCCTGGGTGGGCGTATGGTCATTGGTCTGGAAAAGCGACAACAACCATTTGGTTCTGTTGAGACTAAAGCTGAATTCATTTATTCATGTAATGATTAAAAACAGGAGTGCATCTATGAAACGTACTTTTACTGCTCTCTCTCTCTCTCTCTCTCTCTCTCTCTCTCTCTCTCTCTCTCTCTCTCTCTCTCTCTCTCCATTACGTTGGCGTAGGAAAATCGTTATGCACAAGTGTACACAGAGTAATAGCCATGATAACATCTATTAAGGAAAACCTGGTACGTGAGGGACTCTTGTTTTGGGGCTGTCATTGACTCTACCGCAAACTCTGTCAGATATGGGAACATCTACCATTCTACCCGAAACACACTGCACCTTTTACGTATCGGTATCAGTAATTGTAATTACTATTGTTACTCATTAAAAGAACGCACTAGTACTATTTTGGCTGTACTTTTGAACCATAATCTACCACCTTGCAAAATTTTATCCATTTACGTTGATTTCCTTCCGAGACTTAGACAGGTGTTCACTGGGCTTTCAGTGAACTTCTTACTGGTTTAAAAAATAAAGTATAATTATTTTGTCTTGTTAGTTATGTTTCGCTATTTTTCGAGAAAAAAAAACATTTGAATTAACAATATTACACATTACCTCTAACGTACTTCCAAGATGTTATATTATAAACCACTAATGAATGCAGACTATATCCTTAATCGAGTGATACATAACTGAAAGAACACGTGGGTCTCTTTCTAGCCACTGGGAGTTTCTTTCTGTGGATGGAATTAGTGAAAAGGTTAACCGGGGGATTCGACACGTGTAGGAGATTTGAAAGTGTGTTGTCATATATGGTCGTTTTCTTAGCAAGGATCGCTTAAGATATAAACAACACAACAATCACTGCCAAATTCATTCTTTAACTGTTGAAGTATGGGTTTCATACACACACACACACACACACACACACACACACACACACACACACACACACATATATATATATATATATATATATATATATATATATATATATATATATATATATAGAGAGAGAGAGAGAGAGAGAGAGAGAGAGAGAGAGAGAGAGAGAGAGAGAGAGAGAGAGAGAGAGAGAGAGAACGTACCGTATGAGAGCGCATGTTCGATCTCGTGACATATACTGCATGTGTACGATACAGGTAAACGAAACGAAAGCGCTCTCGCCTAGATTTAGTTTCACACGAGATCAGCAGGAAATTATGAATTTTAATGTTAATTGTTTGTCAAACTTGCCATGGAACTCAGTGATTCCCTTGCATGAAAGAGAGGGTTTGACTTATAATTGCCAGGGAAATGATTAATAAAACTTAATTAGTTCATAATACTGTTTATATACAGATCGATTTGTGTAAACGAAGAGCCTTCGGAGTACAAAACAGTACTCAGACATTGGTCTAATATAATTACAAAACGCAGATTTCAACTATGTTGTTCCGCATCCCAGATTTACTGTCTACTATCGTTGCGTCATCAGAGAAGGAAAATAAATCACATCGATGTTGTTCGTCCCAGGAAATCCTCTTTGGTAGACGTCATTGTTGTATATATATAAATGTTTGTATTTACAGACTGCGAAAGGCACTGGGTTGGCAAACAAGAAAGAAGTTCCTGCAGTCGGCTGAACGTGCTTGCATTTCATTTCTACACACCCATTTAAAAAAAGCATATAAGTTAATGATTTTGTTAACGTAATGTTATTAAAAAGCGGCAAGATCTGAACGGTAAAAAAGAAGAAAATAAATAAGATTCTCGTAATGATTACTTAAATGGTACGCGGAAATTGATGACGTCGGAGAGAGGCTAGGAAGCTGACGACCAATCAGCGTCGAGAGAGCAACACGTGAGTCGCGACTTCCCTGGTGTATGCTGGCGAAAAAGAGGCTGGGACGACTGACTCGGTCGGGCTCATAGTACGCGTAAACTGTTCGCTGGTTTGAGCAGTCGCCTCCTCAGTGACAGTTGAGACGCGACTGAGTTAAGATGTGTCGCCGGTGCTCCGTGCGGAAACCTTAACTCTCGGGGTTAAATTAGTGAATTTTGCGTAGAATGAGTGTCCAAGAGTGCGGAGGGAGGACGGCATTAGGCCTCCTCCTCTCGAAAGAGATGTACGAGCGGCTCCTGAAGGAAAATGGCCCCAGTACCGAATTGTTTACGTCTTACGCAACTTACCTAAGCCAAAGAGGTAACGTTAATGAAAGTCTGGAAGTGGTCCACCACTGCTACAGGATGTTTAACATGACCGTGGAGGAGCTCTTCCCCGTCGTCAGTAAACTCTTAGACTACCTGCGACAGGAGTCGAGGGAGAACGCCAATCCGCCCACTAGGAATGTTTTCTCGTGTCCGTCTTGTTGGGGAGTGTTGCATGAACCCGTTACATTAACCTGTGGCCACACGTATTGCAGACGGTGTCTTTTGAGGGAGGTGCCCAAAACGTGTCGTGTGTGTCAGAGTAAACAGAAAAACGTCAGCTTCACGAATATTAAAACTAACGTCCTCATATCGTCCCTGGTGGACCGCTGGTGGTCCAGCGAAGTGGACGGGGTGAAACTCAGAACTAAAGGGAACGAAGCCTTCAGACACAAGGACCTGGAGCAGGCTGTCAGTCTCTATGCCGAAGCCGTCGAGCGTGGTGAGTGGTCGTCCGAAATTTCATTTTCCATGTCCTTTGTAACCTCTACAGGTCGACGAGTCGCCTTGTTCCACGATGTACCAGGCTTAGGCCTATTCATGTATCACATAGGCCTAAGCAGTCATTTTCCCCATTTATTCCACAGTTCACCCTTCAGTTGGTCTGTAGGCCTAAAGTCTAGGATTAGGCCTACGGTAGATAACTCCCTGCCGCATTCTAGCTGTAGGCCTAACCGTGACAAACCGTGGAATCGCCTGTAATTAAATGTAACTTTATGAGGCCTATGTTTTCGTAATAGAATTTTCTATGGTAATTTAGGTTTGGTATTGACGATGGAAATGCTCTATTAAACCACCTAACTTAGTCAAAAGTACCATTATCCATAGTAAAATATAGGTGCACATCCTAATCCAGTCTAAGGTCCCAGGCCCATATGTACTTGGTTGGATGGGAGGGTGTTTTGCACCAAGGACCCCCACATAATATATATATACAGCATGTGTGCATACATAAGTATGTGTGCCCATTACATCAAAATTAATTTAAATAACATTACCTGCAATTAATGTGCTAGTTGCCACAATTTCGCATTGCAAGGATATTCAAGGAAGCTCAAATTTCATGACCAATACCACCTAGCTGACAAAACAAAAGAAATCATTTGGTTGCCCCTTAACAAAATGTTTGACAAAACATTAATAATCGGCAAATGCTCTTATTTTCATTATGAAGATAGATGCCATTATAATAAACAATCATTTTGTTGTAACCATAGCTAAGCCTATACAAGCAGAGACAAAAATTCGACTTCTTCATAACTTAAGGGATGAGATGTTTCATCGTACAAGCCTGGGTTGCAACGTATTAGAAAGAATAGAGGAATAACTGATGATATTCCACAAGTGCTGAGTAAGTTTAAGAGTGTGACAGGTACAGTGCTTCAGATGCCAGAAATTTGGACATAAGCGGGGCAAATGTACCTGACCGCTTTTTGGTTAGGAAGTTGTGTAAACCTTTGCTTAAAGGACTGTAAATCAGAGGAGATAGAGAGTACAATGCCTAGGTTCACATGTCACAGGACATTGTTCATGCCAGAAGTACAAAAAACAAAAATGCGACTGGGCAAGGAATACTTTTACATTTTTATGTAAAAGTTGCCTTTTATACATAAAAATAGTGAGGAACAAAACCATTAAAATGTGGAAATATACACATGAAATCTGATATATATATATATATATATATATATATATATATATATATATATATATATATATATATATATATATATATATATATATATATATATATATATATATATATATATATATATATATATATATATAGCAGATATATACCACCAAAAACAAACACAGACACATAGAATCATAGAATAATTGGTGGATTCAAAATATATCTTGGAATAAATAACTAAATTGTTATTTCTAAGAATATTCAACCCAGAGTCTTAACAGATTATAGGGAAAAGAGCAGGGTTGTTATATCAAATTCAAATGCACAGGAATACATAACTAGTCATGATTGACTGGATGCAGATATGATTTATGTCTCTTAAGAAGCAGATGTTTAGGTGTGAGTGGTTCCAGTTCTCCATGGTTATTAGATTAGATATCTCAGTACTGTACAGTAATAGACCAGTCATTAAGAATTGCTTCTGCTCACAAAATGCTGTTTATGTCTTTTCTTACTATCCTGATCAGTTGCTTCCAGCATATATTTCATTGCAGCAACGCCCTTTATACCCCTGACGAATTCCACTCATCTGTTGCGCAAGCAGGTTCATGCACTGTCCTGATGAAATTGTCCCAACATTAGGTAGTGTCACAGTAAGTTAGACACACCATGCAACATTATAAGACATTCCTGTAGGAATCCACATCTGGAGAGACTGCAGCTTGAAAATATGAATAATAGGTTCTTCTGTTGAGAGTTTTCCCTCTACTACAAGTCTCTTGTAGCACGCATTTTACTTTCACCATGTGTGGGTTTGGAAATCTAAGCAAGGACATACACAGTGCAGTTATTAAAATTTCTCTCTTTTTAGGTGGTAGTTTCTCAATGTTATTTTGAAGTAGAACATGTAAAGATTCCAAACGCCACTGAATAAGGCAAGGTCAACTGGTATAACCAGGTCTAAATGTAGGTCATTGACTTGGTTAATTCTCTTGGAAACCGGAATTGAATGCATAACCTTTCTGTGAAAGCCTTTGTTTTCAAGAGGTACATGCATGTAATAGACCATGCTATTAATATCTCTCATGATGGGAAATTTCTTTTTGGTTAAATCTAATCAAAGTAGCAAAGCAGTAACAAGTGTGGTAATTCTAAGCCGGCTGTCCGCGGTGAGCTAGACTATGGCAATTGACGTTTTCCTATGTTATTTTACTTCCTTTAGAAGAATTTAAAGTAAAATTTTGTCAGCCGGCTGTAACTAAGCTGTCATTGACCTTTGAAGACTACACGACTTGTATTACCTAACGTGGGGGTAGGTCTAAGCCGGCATTCATGGCAAGCCCCCACCTCCATAGCTAATACGGCAAAATTGTAACCAGTAAACCCCTAAAAATACCAACCTAACGTACCTAGAGTTGTTTACTGGTTACAATTTTGCCGTATTAGTTATGGAGGGAGGTGGGCGGGCTTGTCACGGAATGCCGCCTTAGACCTACCCCCGCGTTAAATACTTAAGTCGTGTAGTCTTCAAAGGTCAATTACGGATATTTTACAGCCGGCCGACAAAATATGACTTTAAATTCTTGTAAAGCAAGTAAAATAACATAGAAAAACGACAAATGCCACAGTCTAGCTCACCGCGGACAGCCGGCTTAGAATTACCACAAGTGTTAGTGTGGTTAAAACCTTGTAAAATCTGCTCAGTTTAAAGATATTCCCTGATGTCTAGCCATACGATTTCAAAGATGTTCCCGGATGTCTAGTCATACAATCAAACAGTTTTGAACTTGTTCTTAAAGAAATGAATGCCTCGATGAGGCAGATACCAAATTTGCCTATCTTGTCAAATGTGGGCTTGCAAAACTCTTTCAGCATACCATTTTGAAGTCTTTTTATCCATAGATTTAAATTCCTTGTAGAATTATAGAACTCAGTTAATCCATTCAGCAAGCATGCTCAAAAGCCTTTGATCTGCCTCTTACCTTTTGTTAGATATGGTAATGTCTCAAGGACTAAGTGGTAAGCTTAATAATGTAATGTCTGTCATGTAAGTTTGCTTGGGAGATGGGTCTGGAATGTCTTCAGCCTTTCTCTGAGTATTTTGTTCCCTAGCATCATCGCCACATGGTTCCATAGCCTTTGAAATGTATTTCCAATCAGAACAAACAATGCTGTCAGTTCGCTTCATTGGCACATTACACATTGGAACAGAGACCATTTGTATGTGCTGTTTGCTGAAATCACATCCGTGGATACTGTTAAAGTAATTTGAGTATAAGCTTAAGCAAAATGACACTGGATGATTTTTAATATTAAGTTGCACGGACATAAGAGGCAGTGTTTGCTGTATAAGTCATGAGCCTCTGTATGTGCACAGCAGCTGAGGTTGCTTGTGATGGGTAATCTTCACCGGAATCAGTACTTGTGGTGAATTTGATGTGGAGTGATATGCAGCTTCTTACATGTAGCACATGTTTTTTTTGGCAAGAGAACCTCTGATGACCAGACCTGACTCAAAACATAAGCTCCATATCTTGAAAGTACATACCAGACTTTCTTAGTGCTGTTATCTAAATATTGGTTGTCAAAGCTACTTATGAAACTGTTACTATTTTGAGTTTTCTATTGGCTCGAAGCCAGACTCACTGAATACCCACCTTCTCCTACAAGTGCCTCAACCCCTCCCCCTAATTTTAAATAAACTACTTCCTCACCATAAACAGCTCTCCCCCCTCCCCCACCTGTGTCCTCTTATATCTTGCAGTTCTTGCTGTTCTCAAGCCACATTTTTTTTTTATCTGAGGTTCGTATTACTCCCAGTGACATTACAGTATTGAACTAAAGTACAGCATCTTTACTGTCTCCCACTGTGAAGTACTGTACAGTATATTCAGGAATTTTAACCAACCCATCACTACTATTATATGTATCAGTGTAGACTGTGTGATATGAAAGTTACCTAGCATAGTTTGCTGTTGCCTTAAGCTTGAACCCTTAGGTTGCACGTGAAAATAAATGAACATTTGTTACTACAAGGCTAAGTGATGTTTAAAAGACAAGGATATAGGCTAATGTGGATGCTGTGGATCCTGAGGTCTGCTATTGTTGGGTTCTAGGCAGAAGTCAAGAACTTACAGGAACTTCATCTGCTAGACATAACTTCTCTATAATTTGTAGTGCATTTTTGACCACCTGTCAATCATGTATTTACTTCCATTGTGATTTTCTTTAATTCTGCAGAACATCAAGATGGTATCTATAGTGTGGTGCTGTTCTGCATTGTTATATTGCTCAGTTGCTCCTCCCTCCCCTTCCCATTTTAAAACTCAGTTTTCCTGGTCTCATCAATCCTGATACTTTTGAAGGTGGTAGAAGCTGTGACGCTGCCAGGTACCCAGTTCATGTCATTCATTTAATTAAAACATGTTTTACCTGATGAGTCATCCCTTTTTGTTTTGCCCTAGAGCATATTTTTGTTGTTTGCTCTCAAGCTCATGGTGTGTTATCTTCATCTCTCAACTCTGATCCTGTAAGCATATCCAATTAGGACTCCAGTTAATTATACAATATCAGTGCCTTTTAGGCAGTTCCTACCTACATTGGTTCTCTCTCTCTCTCTCTCTCTCTCTCTCTCTCTCTCTCTCTCTCTCTCTCTCTCTCTCTCTCTCTCTCTCTCTCTCTCTCTCTCTTTGCAGTAATTTACTCTTTTTGGACCCGTCCAATAACTTACTCTTGAAAATTATTTGGAACCTTTTCACTTCTTTAGGAATTTTGGGTATTCATGTTACTTCAAACTATCTTGGAGTGATTATGCACCCGGTAGTTTAAATGGCTAAACCTGCTTAAAAACATGAAATTTTGTTTAGATTGCACTTTCTTTTCTTAAGGTTAATTTTAGCCAACTGAGCTTTTTTCCTAGACTATAGTACGTAATGCGCGTACTCTAAAATTTGCTGTGCTTAATATATATTGGCTTTCCCTGTTAGGACTGAATTGTGTCAGTTCTGATCAATTACTGTACTGTACCCTTATCTTTTCTTGCAATAACAAGTGTTTTTCTGTAATGTGGGTTCTTTTCTTATTTACATTTTTTATAACTAAGGTACTGCACTAGTTTGGCCTGTGTTGCATCAAGCTACAGAAGAACCTTCCTCTGTTTTGGTGGCCTTTTAATGCTTGTCATGCCACCTCATTCCATATTTACCCTTTTTCCATAAGCTACAAAGGCTCATTTTATGCTAAAATGGCTCTTTTGCCAATTAAAAGATGAACATGGCAGTAATGGCTATCATGAGTCTCGAGTGATCACCTGTCAGGAAAATTGGCATTCACAAGGTCTGTGGTTTATACTCTCAGGCTGCCCACTCGATTCATCCCAGCTGAGAATGAGTACGGTACCAGCATCAGCTTAAGAGTCAGAGATACATGACATGAGCTAAAAACCTCATCTTAAAAAGACTTGCTGAAAACTAGAAGATTCCTGTAAAGGGAAGAGTCCATATGGTGAAGTCCATTGTTATATATTAACCTGTTAATTTGTGAATCAAGGATGAGCTCCATATCAGATAATCTCTGTAGCATTAGCCACTTCACTTACCTACACAAAAGTCTTATCAGTTGTACATCTATCTCTCCTCCCTCCCCCTTAAACATTGCACCACTAGGCTCTTATCTTCCTTTTTACACGCACGCTTCCTGGATATTTAGGCTCTTTCATTCCATTTACAAATCCTATTTTCAGTCTCCTTGTCCTGCATCGAAAACTTACCCAGTTGCTCACATGCTCACATTTTTCGACGACCATTCATATTCCATTCTTGCCACATGATCTAGCAAAAGCTGTTTTTCACATTTGCCAACATTTTTACTCCCATACTTTTATTCCCCCTCCATATTTTTATCTCTTCATTTCTAACTCTTTCAGTTGTTTTTCAAGACAGTTTCCATCTTTTTTCTTTCATTGACTTCCAGGGAGAGTTAAGAACCCCAACGTCATACTCTGGTAATTTTTATTCTTAAATGCTCTTTAACTCTACCACGCCCTACTTCCTTGTTTTTCTTATGTAATTCACCTTTTTGACAGTCCATTTTCTGTTGTGATTCCTTTTTGACATTTCAAATACCGCACCTTTAATTGATGGACCACTTCCATTTTCTGCCCATTGCACTAACATTCATTGTTTCACCTTACTGGTATCTATTTAATCTCATAATCATATTTTGTTAACAGTCACTTTTACTGACACTTTGAAAATCTTTCGTCAATCTCTGCAGCTTCTGTATTCTATTACCAAGCAACACGGTTCCATCTACAAGTATCAACCATTCCGTTTTCCATAACGTGATTTATTGTCCCACAAACTTGTACTCGGATGTGTCTTTTCATTACCTCATCTCAGCCCTTCTTCAGTTAAAGTGTTCAGCTCCCATGGAGGAATATCTCACAAAGCCAGTTGCCCTTATTTACATTTTATTCACAGACTGATTTCATGAAAACTTAATCTCTAAAGATTATATTCAACCTTCATATTGTTTCTAAGCGTTAAGGCTTTCTCTGGGTAAATGTACACCAAATATAGCTTTCCCATTTACTCTTAAGGTTTCACACGACTGTCACGTAACAAACACTTGTTACACATATGTACCACCTTCCTTCTTTAGAAACCCGCTGTTCTTAATCCTGTCATTTGTCTTTCTCAGATGAATCTTTCCACATTTTTGTATCAGTGCCAAGCAACATTATGCCTCTGTAGTTTCGATAACATATCACCTTTCCCCCCTCCCACAAAGGTACAGTTGATCGTCATTAATTCATCTAGAACCTTTCCAGCATCCAGACATACTTTGCACACCCAGGTCAGTTACTTAATCATTACCATTTTATTTCCCAGGTGTAATTTTTTTTTTTTTTTTTTTTTTTTTTTTTTTTTTTTTTGTTAATGCATATTTCCAACAGTCAAGCACCCTTCAGAATTTTTATTCACCAGACTTCGTATTCACTGTAGATACAGTATTCCAAAATTACCAACTATCCCATTTACTCTTTCGCCCTCCTCACTTGCAAGTCACCAGGTTCAACAGCCTTTTTTTTTTTCTTTATTATTATACATTCACTTTTTTCCTATCCTTCCATGAGCGCCTATACGTAGTCTTAAACTTTCCGTGGTAGCAAAGACCTAGCAATACTTGGGGTAACATAAATAATTATTGTCTTCTGAACACTTTTCTGCGTTCAACGGTCGTTTTGACACAACAGCTAGACCTTTCCCTTCCCAACACCTCAACATTGATCGTAAACTAGACAAACGCAAACACGCTTTGTCCTACTTGGTGTGTGTGAAAGGTATTAATTGAGGAGACGAGCGCAATATATTACTGTGTTGTCCTTACGTACAGCCCAGTTTCTTAAAACCCATCAAAACTCGAGACCCCATGCTGAAAAATTTTACGGGACACAGAACCTGCTGTGCAATTGTAACAGGAAGATACCAAGGAGAGTAATCTTGAACGTGTTCTGTAGGCAACAGGCCCAGATTGCCAGTATAGCCTACCCTGAATTTAATGTTGATAGCCTACCCTGAATTTAATGTTAATCGGCTTTCAATTATTTTTTTCTACCCCTGGGTAAAATACGCTTTCTGTTAGGTTAAAAAACGTGACGATTAGGAAATGATACGTTACAGTGATTGCCGTTTTGGAGTTGGTAATTACGCTACAGTAATTGCTTAAGAAAAATAAATCGATGTTATATTGACCGTATGTGATCAAGGTATGTAATAGACCTAAATATTATTTATCTGGAAAGGTCCTTTTTGATATGTTATAATAATTACGGTGTCGTTTTACTATCCAGCTTGAGGTCATCTTGAAGTTGATCGGCCTTTGTTGCCGTGTCTCGTATTAAGCAGTAAGGTAATCTGGTCTTTGTAGGCTAAAGAAATTGTGTTGTTGTTTCTTTTATATCAGATGTGATTGTAAATGTCATACAGAACACACATAGTGACACTTGGTACTTAGAGAACTAAATATTTGTGCATTTATATAACCCTGGATGTGCAGAGGTGGAAGACGCTGGCTACGTGACCGTCAGCTGTGCGAGTGTGTTCGTTCGTCGACTCACGTGGTTGTGTAAGTGGCGGCGACCCCGTTTAAGAGAACCAGCGACACTTGCCCACTCTCCCTTATGCAAGCGTTTCTTGCACTCTTGATTCATTTCTCGGTTGACGTTTTTCGTTTTACGTATTTTTTTTTAAGTTGAATTGCCAGTCTTAGTCCCGGTTGTTCACGTAATTAATAGGAAACTCGCGCAGAGTAACTTTGTTCCGTGTTTATAGGTTATGCAAGCTATAGAGCTTTATGTAAAACCTCATTGTATGTTGACTAAGAGCCTGTGTTGTCTCTGTATTCCTTGCGTAAACTATTCATTATTTGAAAATTATACCCTTTAGTTATCGTAGGTTTATATATTATAGTCGCCAGGATGAGGAAGGTATCATATTACATCGATGCGCGATTAAATTCCGAGGGAGAATTATCCTTGAAGAATAAATGAATTAACATCTCGATCGAATATACTTTGTTTTCACTAGATGCGGTGAATTGCTACTGTACTCTGAACATATAAAGTAACTTTTTGCATTAGGCTTCAAAGGGACGTGTCAAGTAGATAATAGTATTTATTTTATGTATATAAATGACTGATTAATTTGTTATTCATATTTTGATGAAGCTGGGAATTTGATATGAGAAAGGCGTTTGCAGGCACCAAAAAAGGAGGGGGCAGGAATTATTGCTTGTGGGAGTGTTGACATTATGTATGGGAGAAGCCATTCATTATGACAATTAAGAGACCCCGTGGACTGCTTTCATGAATTGTTATAGATGACATCTGCTAGTGCAGCTGCCCGGTATTGTCCTGATGTTGCTAACAGTCCTTATCTCTGCTTCGCACGCCTTTTTTTTTTATCAAGAAAAATTTTCTGCATAGCCACCTCACTTCTCATGTGCGTCCTTGAAGTTACCAACCTCACACATACCTGTCAGATTACGTATCTTTAACCCCATCTGTCCCTTCTGCTTATGTGGGTTTAGTAAATTGAAACCCGTGCTTTTGAAGGCGTACATTCATGTCACGTTAAAAGTCATTTCGCGGTAAGTATTGTTTTGAAGTTGCTGAGCCTGCTCGTTGGTGACGTCATAGGTGAGTGCCACAGTGCAAAAGCAGTGGGACGTTAAATCGGGGTTCATGACTATTATACGTAAGTTTTACTTACAGTAATTGTTAAACTTAGAATTTGCGTTCTCGTGTATTGATATTTACGTATCGCTTTTATTCCCCCACACGCGAGAGAGAGAGAGAGAGAGAGAGAGAGAGAGAGAGAGAGAGAGAGCCCGAGCGAGCGAGGGAGGGGGAGGGGGATGTGTTGAGTGGAGTGGGAAGGGTCGGGTGGGAGGATGTTGGCTGCTTGACACGTGTATGGCCTCCGCTTATGTAGGCTATTGATTTTCCTCATCTGGACTTACGAGACCAGACTGTATCCCCCGAACCTTTTTCTTCTGCTGGGAGTGGGGTTGCTTGCAGGATTTTCTTTTGACTCGGAAGAAGAACGTAGTTTATTCAGTGGTGAAGTTTCTCTCCTGGATAATTTGTCAGTTTTTCTCATGGTACGATTGCTTGCAGTAATGTCAAAGAAGCCAAATTCTCTCTCTCTCTCTCTCTCTCTCTCTCTCTCTCTCTCTCTCTCTCTCTCTCTCTCTCTCTCTCTCTCTCTCTCTCAAGTAGTTGAAGAATGGGAATTGTTAAATGCAATTTGTCAGTTGCTAACTGGCCTCTGATGATTGTGTACGTGAAGTATAGCGTGTCTGAGAGAGAGAGAGAGAGAGAGAGAGAGAATAATGGATAAATGTTTAGCCCTGGGAGAATAGATGAATGTGGAAATGCCATACAAAATACCATTCCTAAACCAAGACAAGTAATGTAGCTTTGAAATACACGGTGTTTGACGCGGTTAAACATTGAGAGAAAGTGAATTAAATGTATTAAACATGGCAGAAAAATAGCTTGCTTACATTGAAAGAGAAAATAATTTCTTGGTTGATAAAAAAACAAACGCAGTATTGCAGTACATTGTAGTTAACCTTGATTTAAAAAAAACCCGACTCGTACTTGAATTTAGAAATAATTATAGTACAAGATTAGGTTAGGCATTGTCTGTTGATATGGTTCAAGTCCATCTTTTTTCATGTAAAATAGTGGAATTGACATTCAGTACAGTACCACTAGGTAGTATGCCCTGATACTAAGAAACTGCTAATCCCTGATATCCACTTGGAGGCATATATTTCCTCCAAGGATATGAATGATTGTATGTTTGGGAAAGTCGAGATGACTATAGTGGGCGGCTAGTGTATACGTAATGCGTCATGTCCGGTAGGGTAGTAAAAGGACTTTGGTAGCGCCTTATCTTTTCCCAGTTTGATATGTAGGAGCAGTATTCAATGGTATAACTTTCATTGCTCTTCCTGTAACTCCATTTAAAGTTTTTTTTTTTTTTTTGTTAATGGTCTTAAGGTAGTTTTTTTTAAGGTTTACCTTAGACTTTCAAGGAGCTAGGCAACTTGCTTTATTTGACAGTTGTATGAACACCAAAATTTACAAGGCTTCTTGTTCAGAGTACGTTTGTCACGTGCTTCTTTATAAAAGTAAATGCTGTGACTTTTCATTACTAAATAGGGCTGCTGTTGCGGGCCAGAACGTAAGCATTGTTACAATCCCTCTAGATTTAAGGGGTTTGTAAGTACAAGTGTCAATTGCAAAATTATGGCATGGTTAACAAACAACGTGAGAAAGGGAGGGAGGGAGGTTGTTCGTAGATTGAGCTGGCCGTGAGTCGGCACGGGGTTTTACCCATTGAGCAAGCCTGTGATCTGAGAGAGAGAGAGAGTGAGTTCCCTTTAAACGAGAGTCTTGATGCTTTCGAAGGTGAAAATTGTTGCTGCTCTATCGCGCAAATGATTTGTTAGTTGAAAGGCCATGAGCTTACCAGTGAGTCTTCTGCATGTAAGATTCTTTGCCTGTCAAGAAAAGGACATAGCCTAGCAATCTTATCTCTAGAGACAGTTAAGAAATGAAAAGTTTTCTGTACACTCTTTATAAAAAAGGGAGAAATAACTTAAAGTATATATATATATATATATATATATATATATATATATATATATATATATATATATATATACTATATATATATATAATATGTTACAGGTTCATGCTGTTAGCAGTTTTGACTGCTGCCAAATTTTATCTTAGGGTAATGTAGTGGACACAATGATGGATGTTACAGAAATGTATATTTATGATACCTCACTCTTTTGCGCATAAGATGTCCATCATTAATTTTACTTTTTGTGATTATGTACTTTTGTAATTTCCGTTAAGAGCTTACAAGCTGCGTGCGATGTCGCATGCTTGCTAAAATTAATTTTAACTACAACCTGGTCCAAGTCCAGGTGTACGTGCATTGCTGGTGGCTTGTAGGTGTTCGTTCTTTTGTACTTACTGAAAATTTTCACTGATCTATCCCTTCTTAATATGTTAGGAGAGAGGGAGAGCTAGCTTTGTAATTCTGTTGTAAAACATGTTATGAAGCTGTTGTAGCACAGGTACCATAGCATTTTAGCATTGCATTGATAATACTGCAGTCCCACGAATTTTAACATTGTGTTTTTATGTATAGCAGCGTTCCTGGTTTTATGAATTTTGTACGTGTATTTCAGAACAGTGGTAAAATGTCAATGAATAGATCAGGTTATGTGTGTGACCTTAAACAGTTGCAATTAGAGTTAAAATTTGTAACTGACAAACATTCTTTAAAAGTTGACATATATTGTATGCATTTTTAAAAGTATTTTTCATTTGTTATTCATTTAACTTTGTAAATCAGCTGCCATTAGGCACCAGGAAAGGTGTTACCCATATGTTCTTAGCAAGACTTTAAGGTTGCTAGCTTCATACCCTCCTCAATGAGTACAAAATCAGAAACATCTACTGAAGACATTTTTTGTAAAAAAACAATTAAATACTTCTGCAGAATCCCTAGATTTTGTTTGAAGTTTTTCTTAAGTGGCTAGCTGGGAATGGAGAGTCAGGGGGTTGCTAGATCCACAGAAAATGGGCTTCTAACTTAGTCCACCAAATGTGTAAGAATAAAACTACTGTACTCAGAATTGATCAGAATTTTTAATTGTGCATTCAAGTTAAATCTAGCCAGTGCACATGCTATGTTTATAGTATTAAAATTTATTTTTGAATTTCTTCAGTAACCGAGGAGAAAGTGCATTATGAAGGAATCTGTTGACTAAAGTTTGGTAGTTGAAAATAGAGTAGCATCCTTCCATATCTGCAGACTCATGAAGAGAGAGTACCAAAATTCATACAAAATGATGTAGGAAGTGGAAACACTTGAAATCCTATTATGGTGTTTTGTACGTCAGAATGTCAATTTCTTTTTATCTTGAGTCTGTTTAAATGTTACTGTTAACTGTATTATGAATACCTCAAAAGAACCCTACTTTATGTTGGTCAGTTTGTATTATAGACCTAAAGAATTTTTAATCATATACAGTAGAATTGACATCTAGAATAGTCTTATTAATCAGTGATAGTAGCTCATCAAAATATCTAAAAGTTGAGACCTTATCTCAGTTCCCATCAGTGCAGTTAAGAGTGAAAAATTATGGTTCATAAAAATTAAAATACCATTTGGCAATGTTAGGACAATAATTTGCACCTGTATGAATTTTTTTCCTATATTTTAATTTTTCAATTGGATTAAATTGTTTCTAATGCAAAACTTTGCCATATCTACTTATCTGTAATGCAATTTAGTGTATTTTGAGTATTGTATATTACTTTTTAAAAATGAATATTTTACTGTGACATATTAGGTAACATTTTCATTTTGTACTATTTATTCATTTTTTTTTTTTTTTTTTTTTATTTTAGCTCCTGAAGATCACCTCCTCCTTAGTAATCGGGCTCATGTGCTTCACACGCTGGGTCGTGCTGAAGAGGCCTTAGCTGATGCTGATGCTGCTGTGAAATGTCAGCCTGAGTGGGCAAAAGGCCACTTTAGGCGTGCCATGGCCCTCAATTCTCTTGGTAGATATGAAGAGGCCTTCATTTCCCTTCTAGAATGTGCTGTGTTAGAAGACTGTTGCAGTATAAGAAGCATTAAGGAGGAAGTAACTAAGGTAAAATTGGTTTAATTTTCTTGATTGTACTTTTATTTTGGTTGGGAAAATATAATGATATACATTTCCTCATAGGTTATGTTAAAAATAAAAGACACAGGCAATATTTGATACTTGAGCATTTGAGTCTACAGTACAGTACTGTGCTTGCCCATATTGATAGTGTAAATTAAATCTGCAGTGAATTATAAGGCAGTATACTTTTGAAAATTCTTCTTGTGTAATACTATAATGATATTTTTATGTACATTACAGGCATTGCATCGGATGCTAGTTCGACTTACAGTAGCCAAAAGGTTTAATGTTGAAGGAAGAAGCAGTTGGCATCACAAAAGTTTTTCTAGACGTATGAGTCAGTCTCTGTCAGATAATGCTGTTCCATCGCAATCAGATTCAGAAGAAAGTGATGTGGACAGTGAAGATGGCGGAAGACAGCGGCCATCTGGTTCCTCCACCTCTCTAAATATTGAGGAAGTTACTCAGATTCGTAAAATGATAGACAAATTTTATCTGCAGCAGGAAAGGCGTAGAAGTGAGTGCCCTTTAATTTCATAGTACTGTATGTTGTTTTTTCAATCTAGTGATGCTGACAGTATTTTTTCAAGTTTTACTGTTCAGTTGAATTTGGAGCAATTATTATTAGAAATAATATTAACAAGCCAACTGAGTTATTCTTAATTCTCATGTTGATAAATATGTAAGATTTTATTTGGTACATTAAGATACAAGTTTTAGTGATATTAAAGTCACTGACATGAGTAAGTTTATTTGATCTACTCATTATAGGTTCATTAATAGTGTTTCTTGTCAATTTCCTCCTTTTCACAAACATTAAGAATTTGCTGCCTTATAGATGTAGATTCTGAGTCAAGTCCAGATTCTTAAAACCTAACATATATGAAAATATATTATTTCGAGGTAGAGCGAATTGGATATTAAAGGACGTTTGTAGCTTACTGATTGAATATGAATCACGGTGATGTGATAAAAAAAAAGTCATATATAAAGTATATGGTACTAGATTGGAAATTTAATTCATGACATTTGGAAGGAAAATGAGTGCTTTGGATGAAATACATTAACACCTTTTAGGTGCATATCACATTTTACGTATACACATGTTGAATCCTTTTAATTTTATTTTGCTCATCATAATTTTGTTTTTCACAGAAAGCAGCACTGGCTATGTGCGCAGTGTTGATCCAAACAATCTTGAGAAGAATGACTTTGAGTGTACACTTTGTTTTCGTTACCTGTTCCAACCAGTAACCACTCCATGTGGGCACAGTTTTTGTCGGCCATGTCTGGATCGTTGTTTAGATCACTCGACTAATTGTCCACTATGTAAAACATCTATCAGAGTGGTAAGTATAATACAGCAAAAGGAATACACGGAAGTAAAACACTTTATTAAGTGGCTTTTAAAACTTGTTCTAATTTTTTCCCAGTTTTAGTAACTAGGGTTAGATTCAAAGCATTGTTAAAAAAATAATGAAAATATGAATATACAAAAGAAAATATCTAATGTATAGCCCATAAACTTTTGGACTCAAAAGTGTGATTTGAGTTCAGATTGCAAGACGGGTGAATGCAGTAAACACTAATTTTATTTAATGAAATGTGGAACTACAAAGTTAATTCTTTAGTATTTAACTGGTTTGTCTTTCCTGATGAGCAGTATTTAATTACTATACTGTATACTGTATCTTAATAATGACCCTATTCCCTGTTCAGAGTAGAAAGTTATTTTTTGTTTATAAATCTGCCTTTTTTCTAATTAATGGTTGTATTTTATCTTCCAGTGTTTAGCTGAACGAAGATCTGCAGTAACAGAGTTCTTGGATGTTGCTATGCATAGTGTGATGCCAAGTGAATGCACAGAAAGGCGGCGTCAACATGAAGAGGAGCTTGAAGAGTTGGCTAATGCAGGAAAAGACCGCCATCATGAAATTCCAATTTTTGTCGCAACAGTAGCAATACCTACCATTATGTGCCCTCTTCATGTGTTTGAACCACGTTATCGTTTAATGATCAGAAGATGCATGGAATCGGGTACTAGAGAATTTGGGATGTGCATGCCGTTGGATAATTGTGAAAATGGGTAAGTATTATAGTTTTTCAGTATTTAGTTATATATACATTATCATCATCATCAAATAGTTGTACCTAACTGCTTGAATCAGTCATGTTTGTGTACTCATGCACAGACATACATCCAGCTGCATTTATCAGAATCTGATATGTTTACTCAAAAATCTCTACAAATTGACAACTTGCTACTTACCATCATGAAGTAGAATTCTGACTTTATCGCTGACAGTTTCACGTTTGCCATCATAACTTTACTCATTTACTGTTTCCTTTCACTTGAAAATGGTATAGAGGTCTTTCATGGGCCCATTTTGCAGCACCATTTATACACAAAACCAGGTTTGCCCTCCTACAAATTCTAATACTTTTAACGTCATCATACTGCTCTTAATTTACATTCTTAAATAGGAGCAGCCTGACCATTGGCTTACATGTCACATTCCACTTGTACCAAGGTTTTAAAGGCCACCAACTTACTGGGTTGATGGCATTGTATGGTACCAGGAGGGAAGTGCCATTAGTCAGTTTGCATATTGCCTTCTCAATAAGTGTTAATGTAAATCATTCTAACAAACAGTGTATTTGCTATTATTGAGATTTTGCCCTCTCCTAGATCACAGAATTGTTATAAATTTCTTAGGTGCATAATTTCTGGATAAATAGTAAAAGCGAGTGCAGATTCTTATGTTGTGCATAATCCAAGGAAGGAGGAGTTCAGTATTAGAGAGAATAATGTATAAATTTAAGGACTCAAAGTTGTTTGTGTGCTTTCATTGAGACAAGTGGTTTAATTTGTAGTTGTAAAGGTTTGCTAATCAGAAAGGTCTTTAGTTGGTGAGTAGCTTACATGTGCCTAAATATTGCATTTCATGTAACTAATAGGTCCCACAGTAGTGAAGAAACATTGGTGGTTCTTAATTTTTTAATTACAGATTTTTTGGGAGACTGCTAAAAAACCTGTAAAGATTCTTGGCCTTCAATATAAATTGCATCTAAGATCTCTATAACACTCTTTGATACAAGCCATTGGTACAGAGAAAAGTCAAATATGTAGCTTACATAAAAACAAATATTTATGCTGTTCCTTATTTAATACCAAGTGTGTATGTACTTTACAGCATAGACACTGCCATTTAAATAGTTCTACTTCTAAGAAGTGATGTATAACAATTACCTGACAGCAGTATCTTTTCCAGGTATGCAGAGTATGGAACCATGCTGGAAATTAGGGATGTAGAATACACACCTGATGGAAGATCTGTGGTTAATACCGTGGGATCTAGGAGATTTAAAATAGAGAGTAAAAGTGTGAAAGATGGGTATAATACTGCTGCAGTTGAATTTCTCCAAGATGAGGGAATCCCATCAAATCATTTAGGTGAAACACGTCGCTTGCATGATGCAGTCCACAGAGTAGCTTCTTTATGGTTTGAATCTGTGGAGCCCACTACCAAAAGACGAATTCTAGGCCATTATGGACCAATGCCAACAGTTGAAGCAGAGTACTGGACATTACCCAATGGACCAACTTGGATGTGGTGGATAGTAGCCATCCTGCCCCTAGATTCTCGTATTCAGGTACATAGTGCACAAAGTCTCACATAAACTTAACTTTTTTGTTCTTCCAAAACTTATTGACTGTCCAGATTATATATCATACCTAAAGAATCTTATGGCTATATGTAGTAGTTGTAAAACATTTTCATAAAATATTTTGCTTCATATGGATTGACATTACCATTAGGTAATTAAAATTTTTTCTCATTGCAGCTTTCTGTGTTGCGGGAAACAAATTTGAGACGGAGGTTAGAAGTTATCCGGTGCATCTTGAAATGTGTGATGGTTCAACAGCGTGCATGTCAGGTTAACTCTGGAACACAGTGACTAGGATACTTTTTTACCTTGTACCTTATGAGAATGCAGAATAAGTTTTTTGTAATTGCAGTGGTAATTCTCTTTATCATTTTGTATTTCACATGAATTGGAAACTTGTTCTGCATTCATCTTTTTCTTCATAATTTCTATTTAATGAGTGATCTCATATGCCAAATAATGTTATTACTCTACAGTATTTTATAAAGCTTTCTACCATCTGTCTTTTCTGTACTATCTTCCGTCTTAAGTAGAACATTTCTTCAAAAATGTACTTGATGGGATAAGTACTAGTTAGCCAGTTCTGAAGAGATCTGGTTAATGAACTTCTCAGGTCCAAATTTGTTGTGTATCACAAGTACTGTACTGTAACTGTGGCCAAGGTTATTTATTTAGTATAAGGCTTCATAATTGTATATTCATTTATCATCACATTTTTTTTATTGCATTTAGTTCATAAACTTACTGTAAAGTGGGCTTACCACTGTACCATTAAACTTTTTTTTTTTAATTTCCAGAATTCAGTTATTGCTGCAAAAAAAAAAAAAACTACAGTAATCTGTCAAGTTTATTTGAACCAGTAACTGGAAAGCAGTGGTATTTTTGCCCAGTATAAAACTATTAGGTAGCAGTATCTAGCTATCCTTTCCATATTTTGTATATTTATTGTATATAATTATTTAAATGTCCCACTCCTATCTTATGGTCTGGTTTTGTCACGATTTTTCTCTTGTATACCTATTTATTTACGTAAGCTGAAGCACAAAATTCATGTGGCCACCTTTAGTTGGCAGATGAAACTGGCTGTTGGAGAAATATTTCTATGTTATTTTTTAAATATATCTTAATTAAATACTTGTGATTTATTCCCCTTAACACCAAGGGTTCAAGAAACTATAAAAAAACTGTAAATTCCTTTTATTCATTTTTAGTATACTAGTTCAAATACTGCTTGCATTTACCTAGTATACAATTAACGTTTTTCATGTCCGCTGTACATGGATTCTCTCACTCCTCATATGCTGTACAAGTCTGTGACTTTATACAATAAAATCTTAACTTTAGTGCAATACACTAATTTACAAGATGCTATCGAGTGGGTAAGGTTTATTGACTAGCATGAAGCTTTTTAGTAATAAAAAACTGTATAAACTCAAGTATGTTACTATAAATCACAGACAATGAAAAACACATAACTCAAGTGTATACATTTACAAATATATTTATGAATGAAAATGTTAATGGGGAAATTAATTTTGTCTAAGAAAAAGTACCCATTCATTCAAAATAATGTACAAGGCAATTAATATTATGCAGAATATTCACTCACATTTGCTACCAAGTCTGCCTGGAAGGAAGTTCTTAGTCCAATACATTAGCTGTTAATATTTCATTTCTTTAAATAAAATATCCTGGCTTGCTCCTAAACCCACTCGAAGCTTGATGACACACAATAGCTCTAAATTTACACATAGTACCACTTGGTAGCCACATGGCTTACACTAAACAAGGCAAATAAATCGAATGAAATACAGGGAGCAACTAGGTTATGAGACAATGTTTGACAGTGGCACTGGCACTGTTGCTCTCCTTGCCATCTGTCTACTATGGCACTACCATTCATACTTCATGTAGTCATTTTTGTCAACTTTTATTTGGTCAGTTATCAATATATAGTCAAGAAATAAAAACTATGTAAACAAACCTATAGCTAATGCTTAGGACTTAAAATCTAAGACAACAGATATATAAAAAATTCAATTTCAAAAATTTTTATTGTATTTAAAATGACCAGCCAGTTAACTAGAGAATCAAAATACTGATTCTGTTACAATAAAATACTACACCGAAAACTCGATGTCTTGCAAGTTGAGGTCATAAAATAATTTACCTCAAAATTGCTGCTATAATATGGCAGGATATATGACTTTCTAATGATGGATGTAAGTGAGAAGCAGTAACTGGCGCATAATGGAATGCTTCACACGGCCAAATTCCCTATGTGATATGTTGCGAGTTCCTGTCACAGCGGATTAATGATTTAACAAGAATGACTGGTACTGCCATCCAACTTCTTGGTGGTCTCTCACTGAAACATCTATTAAAACATTTTAAAAGCTTTTACAGAAAAGTTATCTGCTTTTCATTATCTGAATAAACTACATTTCTTTACTACACCTGGACTTTTTATAACACCTTGGATACAGATGAAGAACTATAAAGGAGTCCCCAATGACAAAAGATGAAGATGATAGAAGGGAAGATTATTAGTGGTTCTAAAGGACATTGAAGCCCGTGGACTGTGGATTAAAAAACAAAAACAAAAAAGAAACACCTGCCTTTAAAGTACTGTCGTATGAATTTATGGCACATGGGACTCATTACACGAGTGGGAATGTTTGATACTAACCAGGTACAATACTTGGAATTTTGTCCCAGTTAAGCAAAAGTGACTTTTGGCAGGGTATTTTTGTTCCAAAAGCAATAAATGGAAATAAAAAATAACCTATTTGGAATAAATTTTTAAATCCATGAGAGCCTAAATAACAACCGGTTTTATAAGTTAATCAAGCAAGAAAAGGAAACTTACGTCTGGACAATACTTTCAGATCCCTGTAGATAGACAGACATTTCAAACACTATTTCAAACTTGCTTCTTTACCGAATGTAACTGCAATTCTGCAAGTTAAAATATCAAACCATTTCTGTTGACTACTTTTAATTTCAAAACTGTCTGCTAGAATACTGCTTCACGTTTCATCAACTAATGTACTGTAATCAGCCGTTAAATCACAAAATTAGTACCAATAGCTTATGCCAGTATGACAGTAAAAAATGGCTAATAAAAATTGATTGAAAGTTATAAACTATAAAGGTGTCAATATTGCTGATACAACAAATTGACCCTTAGCCCATACCATCACTATTTGGTGAGTTAATTTCTTTGGTAGAGGTTCATTTAATTGTAAACAGCACACACCAGTACACTTGAGGGCACCAATTACACTACTTAAAAGCCACAACCTTAAAGCACTTCTTGATATTTCTCAAGAATAGTATCCTCAGTTGTAGCCAGAAGTTCTTTCACTGTTATTAACAGGAACAATTAACATTGGCATCCAGATGTTGGCTTTTACAGGCAGACGAAAACAACCTGCTCATTCCTAGCTCACAGGAATGGTTGGTTATGCAGCTCTGGGTGATACTGTTGGGGAAAGGAAGGGCTCAAGTTTTCATGTTAAACATAAGCTCCTTTGTTTATTAAAAGTTGCATTCTGACCTGAGCTAACAAAACACAGCTAAGCATAAACAAACTGAGTTATGTTTACCAGGAAAACACTGCTTAATATCAGACCATGACATAATCCTCTTTTCCTTGGAACAGGAAGGGAAACTGATCTATCATAGTCTGTATAATGTCTTCGATGTGAGGACGTTGCGATTCAAATTCACTAATATCAGAGAACTGTAACGTATGAAGTAGTGTAGGCCACCAACAAATGGCGAGATTCTTGCTGTCCATTGAATTTAACTTGCAGTTTTCTGCAACCCTGCAAAGGAAAAAAATGTCTCAGTTGTAGTTTATCATGGATGGAGAAAATCCACTTATATAAATGTACAAATATATCTATTTTTAAAATTAGAATTTTACAAAGCTTTCAAGAATTTCTATGATCTCCTTTTCAACTGTAAAGGAGAATCATTCTCAAAAGCTCTCTATACAGATTCTATTTTTAACAATAAGTATATTTGTAATTACATACTAGCGAATCATTTTCTCCATTTTAAGACTTACACTACTATCAGTGTTTTCTAATTACCAAGAAGATTAGTTTAACCAACATCACTGTAAACTTTCTTGAAGATTTCAACATACTTTTGAAAGAACTGAATCCAAATTTCAAGTTCTGTTCGTCATTTGTTTTTCTTTGCATGGACATTTTCTTAAAAAAATGTTCTGATTTAATGGGCTCTGTACTGTTCTATATGAAAGTAGCAATTATTATAATTCTTTCGTTTCCAAAGACCTTGATATGTGAAGTGTGTACGTGTGCAGGAGTACTCTTATTAGAGTATTCAAAAGTATGAAATTAAAGATGTAGTGGATATGAGTAAAATTTGTACAATTATATAGTAATATGAGTAAATGAACAAACTTCCAACAAGAAAATGACAGATCAAAAGATGGGGCTTGACTACTAGTACCCTTTCCACGGGCTTGTGTTTTTAAAACGAAAGGAAGCTGAATATACGATTTAATTAATACTGAGTCTTTGGGAGAACGCTACTGGACAAGAAATTCCAAGTAATCCTGTGTGCTAAATTAAATTTCCCAGTAATTTTTTGCTAATATAATTTTGATACTTAAAATTGTTTGCATAAGGGAGTGTGTGTGTGTGTGTGTGTGTGTGTGTGTGTGTGTGTGTGTGTGTGTGTGTGTGTGTGTGTGTGTGTGTGTAAATACACAAAAAAAAAACTGAATAACAGAAACCACAGGAAAAGATGAAACAGAAAGCATAAAAAACCTGATGAAAGAGTTATTACTACATCTTGTATGGTTAAAACTTGGAGGATTTTCAAGAATGACTGAACAGGTTCAACTAATTTTCAACTCACTACAGATAAGGTAAAGTATGCAAAGACCAGTAACTATCTGCTTTTCGTAAATGATGATTCTCACATTTTTACTTGTGTTTTAATTGTAATGGCATTTCCTCATGGTAAAGACAATGATTAAAACTTCTTGATATCTTCTCAGAGTGTACGTGCTCGCATTTGTCCCTTTTGTACATGACTATGTTTTATGTGCCCATGGATAGGTTATACTGTCTGATTCATTTGAAATTGTTCACAGCTTTCATGCAAGTCTGATAAGATTAAGACACAAAAATTGTTCGCAAATAAAAGACTAAGACACAAAAATTGTTGGCAAACAAAGTTAATAATTAGCTTTGCAGGTTGATATCAATATTGCTAATTATTATAATATACAATACTGAGAACAGTTCCTAGCAGGACACCTGTTAAGACTTTAATTGGTTTGGATAATGGTCCAGTAGCTGATACTTGAAGCTTTCAATTTAAGAGGAAATTCTGTATTCAAGTTCTAACAGGTCCACCTCTTGGTTTTCTTTGAGCTTGTTGTTTAGTATGAACGACCAAGTCTGTCAAGTTCTTGGTGAATTTTAGATAAAATGTCAATTTCACTGGCCAATTCTAGGACTCTAATTACGGCTATTTGGTTGACTGACTATAATACCGTACATCTTTGGTCTAAGGCCAAATATAAAGATGAATAATACTCTGATGGGCATATAACAAATCCACATACTTTTGGTGGGCCAATTTTCCCCTGTTCACTGTTTGATGTCGGTGTGCACAGATGAACTTCCAAGTTATTTTGTATAATCTCTGCTGCCCTGTCTTTCAGCTGAACATTATAAGCAGTGTTATGTATTACATGGTACAAGAGAGGGCCGAAGGTTACCTCGAGATGTTGCTTGGGAGGTTATGGTTATCTGTGAATATTAGACTAGGGCTTTTTTTTTCTTAAACTAAGTTAGCCTAATGTGATGGGTTTACTGTTGGTGTGGGGAGGTTGAGGCTACTGTGGATGTGTTGTTGCTGATGTTCCTGTTGCTCTTCTCTTCCAAGGCACTTAAAGGAGACGAGGGATGGGTGTTATGGCGAGGAAAGAGGAGGGAAACAGTTGGAGGGGGAGGAAGAAGAAGAGGAAATACAGTGGAATATGGTGGAGGGGTTGGATAGGTGTGGGAAATTGGACTGTATGAGGGATAGAATTGTTTAGCACTCTATATGGATATTGGCTTTTGTTATTCCACCATAGGTACTTAAGTGGAATTTTTGCAGTAATATGTTGGGTGGTACGTAACAATTTTTACCATTGTTGTGTCTACGTGGAGCCATGATATCTAGGGAATTTCCACAGCTTTTGCCCTTATGCTTCAAAATAGCAATCTCACCTCTCTGGGAACCTACATGTATTATAATCGTTATACTTATTATTCTAATTAGTATTATTATTACTGAGAACAGCAAGCTGCAAAATGGCATATGAAGTAGGGGTGAGAAGTCTCCTGTGATTCAAAAGGACTTGGCATATGAGATAGGGTTGAGAAACCTAATGTGATTCAAAGGAATAGGCATATGAGGTAGGGGTGAGAAGCCTCATGTGATTCAAAGGAAGGAGGTGAGGATAGGGGAATTAGTGAGGATGTTATATTGGAAGGTGTAGTGTTTGTAATGGCCTCATTGAATGGATGGTGAGAACTGATGTTTAGCATCCTCTATTAAAGTATGAATTTTTATCACCCTCTTGGGATGATAAAAATGAGCAGCGGTCTATGTCCGTGGTTACTGAGTTGTCTGTGTTAGTTGCTGTGCTTTTTTCTAATTCTTCTTGCGTGAATACTACCAACATGGTGTTCAATGGCATTCGTTTGAGCTATGGGATGAGCCATCACCACCCCTGTTGCCCTCGAGAGTTTTCAATGGGGGGTTAAACTTCCATGCGATAAGTTTTGCATAGCCATGGGTGAATTGGTTGAGAGCAGGAGGTGAAGTGGTTGGGTAGTTATGTTTTATGGTTGGGTAGTTATGTTTTACAATTCTCTATGCATACTGGGATACACAGATGACAGCACACGTCACATATATTCTGACAAAGAATCAGACGATTGTATGTGATTTATGCGATCATAACTTTGAAAGAAAATTCTTCAGCTTTATTCTGCATAATCATTTATTACAATGGCCATGCCCAAGTATCTGACTATTTCAGCTGGTACTGTTTTATTACAGAAGGATAGGCAGTTAATATTATCCAGATGTCACGCTTTGGCTCAGTTGTCTTTTACATAAGCAGAGTCCTCATTTACTTAAGTACCATTTATCCTGGTACAATGTTTCTTGCATGGGCCTCTTCAATCAGCTCCTCCAAGGTATTCACATGTGTGTTAGACTGGCTATTGGTCATGGTTGGTACATATATATGAATTCTCATTGTTAATGAGATGATTTAGGTGAAATAAAAATTAAAATTCAAGCTGTATTTTTTTTTGACATTGTGAAATGTTCATGTCTTTCAAACAAAGATAATGAACACAAGCAATTTTTAACTCAAGATGGTCTGATAAAAGCCAGAGCCTGCATTTAAGGACAGTATAAACAAATGTGTGTATTGCTAATGCACGCACATATCAATGTCTGGAACTCAAGTGATTTATCTTAACTTCACAAATTCCTCTAAACTTACCTTACAAAATGCTGAAAGATAAATTTTAAAACTTCAAAATTTACACGCGGAAGGCCAGTTAGCATTTCTTTTAATCTCAGCAGCCTTAAACTTCGATCTCCAATGCCTGTAAAAAAAATATATATCAAATCAAAGGCCAGTATTATTTTCACCACCTATATTAGGCAATCTACCATAATTGCACCAAGAACATTTAGAATTACTGACCAATCTTCTATAATAAACTTTTCATCATATATAAATTATTTTCCCTAAAAATACATTGAAGAATGCTTACTAATTATTGTAGTAACTTTCATTACCTTAATTACATTTTCCATGAATCTGAAACACTACTAACAAGAGGCACATACATGAAAATCTCCCGGTTTAATATTCACATTGTCCTTGGGATTACTCTACCATTAAAACTAAATTGCATATATACAGAATAAGTCAATGAATGGAACAAACTGAAATTTGGCAATACAACATAGATTTTGCTTCAACTGCAAATTTCAACTGCAAATATGGATAAGCCTTCCAAGAAATCTTTTCAACATTAATTAAAAAATGGACACTGGTGCTTAAAAAAACAAAAAACTCAACTCTTTAACCATAAGGAATGAAACTACCAGTATCAACCATTCAATTTTTTTCCTTTTATGACATGTATTTAACAGGATTTGTTGTCACAGTGGTCATATTCAGATATTTACAAAACAAATCTTCAGCAACCACCTAGTTTTTGAAAAATACTTAGTTTGCAGTGTTGCTCAGCAGGGTTACATGCTAGGTGATGCAAAAAACACTTTTTGCACAACTTATAAGCATCATCATATATTGTTGAGCACTGTGTCAATCAACATCAAGCAGCCACAGTGTAATGTACCCAGATTTCTTTTGATACTAGTATGTTCAACCAAATCTGTAACTTTTTTGTAAAGCCAGCCACATTTTTTGTAGATATAACAAACTGTCTCATAAAAGGGGGAGTTTCCTTCAGTGAAAGTTTTTGTGTTCATTGAAATTTATTAAGGTAGTTACAAAAGAGAGTGTGTGTGTGTGTGTGTGTGTGTGTGTGTGTGTGTGTGTGTGTGAGAGAGAGAGAGAGAGAGAGAGAGAGAGAGAGAGAGAGAGAGAGAGAGAGAGAATCATGTACCCCTTTCCTATATGTTACAAGAACTAATGAAGGGCTGGTTAGCAGTGGGACATTTGGTATGGAGGTTTGTAATTGCAGGAAAAATGCAATTACTTATTACGTGGGAGATATTGTCTCGATGTTGAGTAGAGCTTTAAGCAGCAGAAAGAGCATTGGAATGCAAATGCTGCAAACACAATCTGTTACCAATTCCCTAAACATCAGCTTAGCTGTCCTGCATGCAAGCAGGGGAAGCACGACTCCTGCAATCTCCTATACAGACTGGCATCAATGATGCACAGGCTGACAGGCCCCTGTGCCTGAGTTTACTTTGTTTTTAAAAAAAAAAATTCTAGGAAAGGACTCAAGGAATCTGTATCTCCTGATGCAGACACAGACAGGATGATAAAGAGAAAGGTAAGAGGCCTGGACAGGCCACTGGTCACATGCACATTCATAACCAGCATAGTTTGTCCAGAGGAGAGTTCTTACAAACAGGAGTGATCTTTGCTGCCCCTTTTCTAGAAAGAGTGGCATATGTGTTAAGTCATTCCTCACACAAATAAGACTTCTGAGAACTCTCCCTACTTCTCCCACAATCCAGGGATTGGGAAGAGTTGGAAGAAGGTGAGAATAACGAAAAGGATGAAGATGATGAACTTGAGGACGAAGAGAAGGTGGATGGAGGAGCATGACCTAAATTTCCCCACTCCAGCTTTGCCTCCTATGTTTCTCCCTTGTAACCTAGGGCTCTTGCCTGTCCAGGAACAAATCAATGACCTGCCTTGCTAGGAATTAAACCAACCTATACTCTGGATGTGGACAGATCATACCCAATCAAACCAAAAGTAGATGGTCCTGTGCACCACAGTGGGAGGCTAACAATCAAACCGTAGTCAGGCCTCTACTGCATACCCAGGACAGCTAACCAAAACAGTAAGAACCATGCCACAGGTCTATTTAATGATGTTCATACTTCAAATAAGGAAAGGTGTCCAAACTGATTGCAAGGAATACTGCAGACTGATGTGGTTAAGTCATCTATGTCTGAAACAACTACAGTGTTTCTGGACTTTATGATGTGGGTTCTTGATGTGTGAATTTCAGGGTACTTGAAAATACAATTGAAAATAATAAAGAAATTATTTACTATTCACATAAAAATAAAGTAAAACAGAAGAAACAGATAACCTAAAAGAGAGAGAGGGCTTTAACCATCCTTTGTATCTTATCTAAAAGTTGATAACCAACCCCAGTAACCTGTCAGCAACTAAATTCTGGGATGATCTACATTTTGCATGTCTACTGGCCTTTTATGGCATAATTAAAGTAGGTTAGTATTTATGTGAGAGTAAATGATTAATTGTTATTCCTTAATGCTATGACACTGCTACATAGAACTCAACATTCCATATGGTATGTTTCTTAAGCCTGTTTGGCTAAGAAAATGAAAATAAAAAATTAGTTAATACAAAAGAATGTTAATTATTCTCATAACTTCTGCTATAAAATTACTCTAAACCAGTAACATCATTTGTTTTAAGTGTTAATAAAAAATTATCTTAATTTTTTCACAATCATTCCATTCTGATACAAGGTTCTATAGTAAAGAGGAAAACTATATGCTACAGACAGATTGTAAATTTCACCCTGTGATTCAAACAACTGCTATGTCTACATACACATTTAAAGTTTCTGACATCAAAAGTAAGTAAGTATATATACCTTAGTTTAACCAGACCACTGAGCTGATTAACAGCTCTCAAAATAAAAGAAATGCAAGTCACACTTAACACACAGCTGAATTTTCAACATGACAATGTTATCTCTGGAGTCTTTGTAAATATAAATTATACCATAAAATACATACTAGGATTTTAAAATATACCCTATCACAAAACATAAATTTACTAAGACTGGGAAAATAAACTAAAATGCCAAATTTACTCACTGGCTATGGTTGTTAGGTCTAGTAACTGGTTTTGCGGCAAGAGCGGAGGTAACTGTTTCAAGTAATCTTTAAGAGCTGTAGCTGCAGCATTTACAGGAATATCTAGCTCTGCAAAGTTTACAGTATTATCTGAAAATAAAAAAATAAAATAGTCTATAAGTGACAGTAGCATCAATGAAATTCACAGCACTTCACCTTAAAACCTGTAAACATAAATAACCAAACTGTCATAAAATACAGTTACAAAATATTTAAAATCTTTACAAATAATAATGGCTACAGTACCCTTAGCTATGCTCTACTAATTTTACTAGTAAGTACAGAGGAAAAGCATACTGCAATTTCATCTGCAAATGCCCTTATATAATTTCATCTGCAAATGCCCTTATATAATACTTAGCTGAAAATAATTAACTTCTATCACATACAGGCAAAAATACTGGATGGAAAATAATAGCTATTATTCATAAAATCCGTCCTTTAGCATCTACACATGCGAAAGTTCACTTCATTTGCCGTGACTGAGATAATCAACAAACACTCTTAGCAGCCTACTTCCAGAAACTGCTAACAGCAAAGGTACTAATAGTTCCTGTGCCTTTTTTTTTTAATATGAAAAACACTACCTACCATATTTGTAGAAATTGAAATATAAGTCACTCCTCAATTCTGGGGAGCATATTCTAGAAACTTCCTCCTCATTTTCCTAATCTTCAAAGTCCTTCTCCTTAACGTTATTTACAAGCTTCTTACCCACCTGAATTCAATCATTACTATGAAGGTGATGGAACACTAAAGCATGTATTTTCAGACTTGTTAGGGAGTCTACCCCTATAAAAATTTACATTATTGTTATTTACTGGGCATGTCATACAAAAAATGCATCACTGCAGCATAAAACACAACATAGGCCCTTGAACCGAGGCAGTCATAAATGACCTCAACACATAAAAAAGTCATTATGACTGGCCTAAAAATTTTCTCTTCCCTTTCTCCCCCTCCCCCCCCAAAATGTATGCTTATTGACAGTCATTTTAAGCCTATCACAAATACAGTATATTGTTATTCATACCGATGGGTATATAAAAAGCTCATCACTAAAATGTTAAAATGCACCAGTTACCAGAACTGACATACTTTTATAAATGATTTTAGGCAATCATACAAATGTTTGGCTATCTGACTACAGTAGTCTAAAGAGGATTACTTTCTCTTTGTCTCATACACAACTCTACTTCTATACTGTTACTTTAATTCTATCATCAATATTTTACATTGTTATTCTAGTGATGTGTTACATGGAAACTTGGACTGTCAATACATTGTGCAAAACAAGTTAAGCTCCTTAAATCAGCAACTGTACCAAAGCCAACATCTGTTAGCTAACATTCTCTCTTTTCCTGTATTTCACTGAAGCTATACAGTAATTTTAACTATATTAAAGATATTTTGCACTGCTAATGCAAATATATAGTAAATTACACTTTTATACATAATTTACTGTCTTGTTCCTACTTCTGTGGATTATATACTTGGTTTTGGGGTACACTGGTATTTCCTAAATTGCTGCTGTCCTCTCCCTTCCTGGGCCCTTTAGTGCAGATAAAAAGGTGGTTACACTGTAGTGGTTTCATCTTACCTATACCCAGAGCTTTTTGGGGAAAATGTGATGGAAATCACAGGAAATACAAAATTATAAAAAAAGTACCAATAATCATTGATGCAACATTATTTTTCTTATGTCTTCTCATCAAGTAGACTATTACATCTCTGATGCTCCTACAGTATATTCATTAACTGTATTTCATGCAATATTTTTTTAAAATAGTTCAGACAGAAGTCAATGAACTGACATCTAAAACTGTGATTCTCAAACAGAATCCATGACATCTATGTGTTGATCGAGAAAATGCCTGGAAAAGTGTAACCCAGTGAAAAAATAACAGAACGACAATAAAGTAATAAAGCCAAAGAGGGAAACTCAACGGAAAATACAAAGGCTAGTAAAAGGTCCAATACTTACCTTCCTTAAATTTAGTAGTAAGCTGCTCTACATGCACCTTATTGCCAGGAACTCTATATATACCCTCAGAATCAAGGCCTTCCATTTCAATAAATACCACACATTTTTCCAGGAACAGTGGTACAGGTTGTTCTGGACTCTGGACAAAGTCCTCTAGAGTGGGAGCAGGTGGGCCCTTCTGGGAACCCTTTTGGGAACCCTTAGCTGCCTTCTTTTTCTCTCTTTCCTGAGTAAAAAAAAAAAAAAAAGCATTACAAAATTATACCATTAATCAGAGAAGTAAAAAATCAACCATGATGCTTTCCACTGATTTTAGCCTTTATACAGTGAACTGTAAACACAAAAAATGACACTAAGTAATTTGAAAAATCACAATTTGACTGAAAAAACTGCATTTTTATGCAACCTAAGAAATTATAGTTTCTACCATTCTAAACAAGAAATTATAGTTTCTATCACTCTAAACAACTACTCATAACCTAACTTGAATAAACTTATTAAAACAAATGCAAACAATAGTTATATACCTGTTTTACTGGATAAGAATTACTGTAATATTTTCTGATATCTACCCACAGTTATGAATTTGTTATGGTTGATTTTACAAATAAAGTACAGATTAGCATATAAAATATGACTTACTTAATTTTATGCTTTAAGCACCTATTGAAGACTGAGATGGTTTTGGACAAGTGTTGTGAAGGGACTAGGAAGTTTGTCAAGAAAAAGTCTATATGGAAATAGCAGGGCAAAGACCCCGTCATAAATGTTACATCTATGACACAAAGCAAAATGCTTTATTGCATCAAAATACGGCTTGCAATGCTCAAAATCTCCTTTCACATGAACACAACAGATTTCAGACAGGACTCATAAAAAAAAATTAATTTCATTAAAAAATAATTTCAAACTTTGTTATTTCATGGATATCCAATAATACAGAATAATTCATATGGTAAATTATATCATGCAACATTACCTTTTCCTTCTCAGCTGCTTTTTTCAACTTTTCTTCATCTTTTGCTCTTTTCCTTTCTTCTTCACGTTGACGTGCTTCCTCTCGAGACCTCTGCTTTTCTTGCTGCATATGGATTGAACATGTCAAATACTTATAATACTATTTGAACATTTCATTTCAGCACAAAATCTGACATACAAGTATCTACAGTACAGTATTATTTTACTCACAAAAACAAAAACTGAAACTGAAATTTATCATTACCTCTTCCTGATAAAACAGATGTTGCAAACTACTTTTTAGAGGCTATCTAAAAAAAAAAAAAAAAAAAAGGTCATCCAATCCTAAAAACTGCAAGCAGATCTTAGGAAACTGACTCAAATACTTTAAGGATGCAATCCCTACAGATACACACCTTTCTACGAGCGGTTTTATCTGTGTCTTTGCGGGTAGGGGCACCAGGTATAAGAATTGGTGACTGCTGGTCACGAGGTGATGATACTTCAAGACTTGAGTCATCTTCAGGTATTACTCGATACATGTGGTCACCCTCGTGTTTGCTGCCTGGGGCAACTGTGCAGAGGGAAGCTTAATTATTAGTACCTACTCACAATACTTAAGCATTAGTAAATCCGTCACTATTCTGACTCATAACCTTCTGGTATCACACAATCTTTAGTATCAGAATGCTACATTCATTGGTGCCAATCAGACTTCACTACTTAATAGAATTCCAAACCAAAAAATACAACTACACTGAAGACCAAATACTTCCAATGCAAAAATTACCAAATAAAGTACATGGAGATGGATAACTCATACACAATGCATTCAACTTGAACTAAATATTAAGCACTTTATCAAACAATTTATTAATATAAACACAACATGCAAAATCAAATATACATCTACCTTCAATGCAAAATGTATAATACTTGAAATCTGTAGATAAGATATTGCTTAGTACAGCAGCAAGAGCCCCATTAAATCATAACTTTAGAATTGTAATTTAGTTTACTGTACTTATTTACTCATATCATTAGAAAGCCTACAGAAAGAAAATGGAACTGAGGAAATAAATTATGGCATGAGAGTTAGAATACTTGGTTAGTTCATGTGCAGCTACCTGCAATAAAGAATAATGAAACATCATCCAGGAACTCTCATGGTTTTACTGAAACACTAATTAGCTGTTAAAAGCGCAATATTAATTACCAACAAAGTACCATGCAGCCCACAAAATCTACATATTCAAAACAAAAATACAGGAGATTTTTGCAATCTATACTTAGCAAAGAGATTCCTAAATTCTTTATTATTTCATAATTATTTTGTAATAAACCTTTACACTTTCTGACTTGAACATTTCACAGAACATTACAGTAGAGGATACAGACACTCCACTAATAATTTAACGCAACAAGTAACAGAGTCATAAACAAGGATAATGATTTTAACCCACAAACTAGTAACCGATATTGTAAAATATGTACATAAATTCTGAAACCTGTACAAAAACATTCTGTCAACTACTACCACATTTACAATCCCAGCTTTCATACTTCAGTTTATGCCTCCTTATAAAATGGCATAATGTTTCAAGTATTTCCAGAATCACTGTGTACTACATGAGCAATAGGTAAAAGAAAAATAAAAAGCTTGTTGAACTGCTTATTTGTGCCAACTAAAAAAGGTCACAACTTTCTTATGGTCACAAATTCAAGCACTACATTAACCAAAATCAAGTTGCTGTTGGTGGGGCAAATTACATGCTGTGCAATTCAAAAGTAGAACAAAACCAAAGGAGATACAATATACCTTGTGAACAAAAAAAAATATCTGGCATACATAAGCTATAAAAAGTTTTTATGAAATTTTATTCAATATCCTAACAGATAAAAAATTATCAAGGAAAAAAAAAAAGATAAAATATTACAATATCATGTGTAAGGTCCAAAAGAAAGTGACCATACAAATAAAGTAGCCAAAGTGAATATGACAGGATCTTAGTTCTCAAATAACATCAAAGATAATATACAAGATGGGATATGAAGAATCTCCAGACAACTTCATCCCATTTTGGACATGTTACTGTTCACTTGAATTTATGGATTGTATTTTTTCAACTTCCTTGTATCTAACAATACATCTGGCAATTCTATCCCAGCTGGCTCTCTATGTGGGACACTAACTTATACCATACAGTGACTCCTTTTCACAAATATGGATGCAAGCTTCTTGCTTTCTCAATACTGAGCCTCAACATCATGCATCCAATATTCTCAATCTTTTCTTTACCCTTAACCCTTCAAACTACATCAGCAATATATTTTCCCTTCTTGTGTCCTCTAAATTAATCTCTCATTTATGTGATTTCAACCTCTGTCTGTCTCCTCCTGACTCCCTCCCTGCAATCCTTTCAGAGTTCCAGTATCAAACTTGGGATGAGGTTACAACGCTGGTGATCACAGCAACTGCACCCTCTTCTCTCAAAATTCCATTGCTTCCATTACTTTGACTATTCCTGCTATTCAACCATCTGAGCGAAGAAGCATATGAGTCACCCATAGCTCCTCTTCCTGGTATTGTTTATGACCCTTTCATGGCTAAAATAAATGTATTTCTTTGCTTTGAAGGAAAGCTTTCCAGTTAAAGCTGTTACCTCAACATCCAGATTTTAACATGCTCTTGATGTTTTATATCCTTTGCCAAGTTCTTAACAATTTCTATCAAGCTAACTTCCTTCTCTAACATGTTCTCCCAATGAAAAGCCTAAATTTTCTTTGGCACTAATTTCTAAGTCTGTTTTTCTCTTAGTACTGCCTAGGCATTCCCTTTCTATAATCCTTTACAGGTGTATTATCTCAACACCTGCTCATCAGGTCCCTAACAGTTTTGCATCGATGAAAACCAACAAAGCATTAGGTCCAGGTTGTATTATAGCATAACTCTCAATCTCTAGACAAATTGGTCAGTGTGTTTGCCATATTTTTCCTAACTGATTAATCATGCACTACCTTTCCCCTTGGGAATGTGCTCTGGTTCAGTTTACCCTAAAGAAAGGTATGAAACTTATCCAATCCTTCCAACTAAAGCACTATTTCTTTACCCCATAATATTACTTTAATATTCCAAAGTTTTTCTAAATTGCAATGTCCTCAAGTTCATTTTGGATTACAAGTATGTCTTCCACAAGGCAATATCCATCAGTTTCTTATCTTTCCAATGTTTAGTCCGAGTTGCTTGTACAAGCAAGAACTCATGCGAGACCTTGGCCAGCTTAATCTAATGGTGAAAAATATCTTCGTGGGACCTTCATGTGAGTTTTTTGTGTACTGTGATATTTCTAGGGCATCTGACAGTCTGCCATGAGGTTTGCTAGCAAAATGTGTTATTTGTTCCTCTTTGTCAAACTGTTTTGAGTTTTTTACTCAAGTTGTGCTTTTGCCCGTTTTAATAATAAAGCACATCTGCTGCTTCTGTTTTCTGTTGCTCATAATGTACAGCTTTCCTTCTCTTTACCAATGATTTTCTTCGGTAAATCTAGTCATTTACAAATTTTTTTCATGATTTAACTTCCCTTATGTCTTCACACTTTACTTCCTAAATTTGTGTAGTTTGCACTCATTCTTACTGGGTCTGACCTTGGCAGCATATACGCAAGGAGATACAATGACTTATCAAGTTCAGTGCTGCCAAGATGTCATTACAGTAATTATTTTTCCCTCTCCACTGAGACTTATTAAATGCACATGGAAAATATTATTCAATTCCATATTATACAATTTTTGACTTGTCAAGCACACAGCCCACATCGTTGTACAGTATACAGTATAACTAATAGTCAAATAAAGCTACATGTTGATCTTAACTCTCAACCTGGAACAGCATCCAGATTTTTACAGTACAATGTATTTTGTTTCCCTTCTCAACATGACTGAATCAAAGGCAATTTGTTTAATCAATGACCCTGCCCTTCCCTTGCCAATAGATATCTTCTCTTCACTCTTATTTTCCTTCCTTTTCAAGCCAAGTTTATTCGGTCTACAGGTAATGTCTCTTCAGGGAACTTTATGACACCAATCAGGCTACTACCTCCCACATTCCCCCTATGAAACTGGCAAGTATAAAATTACAGACTTCACTAATTTTCTTCATCTACATACTGTTAAGCTCTAGTTTTCTTCCTCCTCCTACTTCCTCTTTACTGTATAATCTTTGTTTCTTTAAATAAGGTTCCATTTCTTATTTACAGTATATACAAGAGCTTTTCCTTGTCCCTTTTTTTTTATATTCTCCCCCCCCTACCTGGGCTACATTAAGGCATTAGACTGTCTATCCATTCATCCATACCATTAAATAAGACACATTTTCAACAGCATGTAAACACAAAACATCAGGAATAACATGCAATGTCCAAATTCTTGACAGAATACACTGAGATTTTCGACATTCCATAAATTTCAATAAAATTTATATCTCTGTAAAAAAGTAAAAATACTGACTAAACTGATTATTCACATAATTTTCCCAACAACATAAAATAATGCATGCTATTACAGCGAAAGCACAACTCCCAATTCTTTTTAACAAATAAAAACTCATAAGATAAGCAGTGTACATTCATGCCCCACATAAAAAGTTGAAACTTCTTGCATTCATAGACAGGTCAGCAGATTATTCCGTCCATGCATACACCAAAACAACTGCAGTACAGTATGTCATAAATGCCACGCAAATGAGAATTCTATACATTGGAAGACTAAATATGCCTTGCTCTTGATTGTGCAAGGATTACATGTCTCAAACAAAGAAAATATTTATTCAACTATATGCAATCATAAAAACTTTTTCAATGTCCCAAAACTGTTTTACTAAAACCACATAATGAAAAAAAGATAAAGTAGTTATACTGAAACTTCATCAAGCCACATGATATCTATCATCATACAACATATTACCATACTTTTATTCTTAATACAATCGCCATACTTTTATTCTTGTAACAACAAAACAAAACCGATAATAAGAAAATCATACACGGTATGGACATGAAAGCACACCAAGAGACACAATACCAAAATATCTCAAGATGAAACACAAACATTATACATTATGAATACAGATAAAGAATACATGCATTCCAACAAAAATGCCAAGAATGTCTAAACTAGAATGACACCAGAGGATAAAACTACATATGCATGTTTAAGTAACAATCTCAGAAATCATTGCACTGTAATAAAACAAATGTTTTTACTATACAAGGTATTTTGTATAAACCTACTAAAAAGATTTGCCTTATTTCTTTTGATAAGGAAATAGTCAATTCACATCTACTTTCGTACAGCTAGTCCTGTGCATGACACCCCATTATTCTCACGTTCTTTGCAACGAAAGATCGAAACTCACTGTGAGGAAAGGTGGAAAGCACTTGCTATAATTTATGGATTTAAACAAAGAACATGTTCTGTGCAATAAAAATATGTTTTTTTTTTTTTTGTAACAGCCCATGAATTATAAAATACTTGAATAGGCACTTAGGTGGGAGGATGGATAAAAGATAAGTAGTTAATTTTCAGGAATTCCAGTGCAATGTGCATGCAAAACATTGGGAAGTAGAGAGACGGGTGTGTGATGGAGCAATCATGAAGGCTCTGCATAAACAACTTGAAACTGTAATAATGTTCCTGGGAAGAGTAATAAAGCTGACTTGAGGACAGTCACACAGAGAGTGAGAGTAATGAAGGCATTACTATACTGTACAAAGGACTGGGGAGGCCAGTAATGGCCTCTCTATCTTGACCAATTAAGAGTAAGTGTGACTAAGAATTTCCTCATTCATGGAAATAAAACAATATATGATTAATAAAACTGCTATGAAACAATTTTTAATTCTAACTTGTTCATTTTAGTATATAAAAATTGTTCAATTATCATACTGATTACTTCAGAAAGCAGTAAATTTTCTATTTAATATTCAATTTTTCTCTACTTCCATACCAGAACTATTTTAGCGTGCTACAATACCAAAATGAAATCACATAGCAAATATAAAGCATGTCATAAAAAACATAAATCAAAGCTAAAAACTAGAAGAAAATAAAATTTGGATTTTGAAATACAATACTGTATACTAATGAACAAAATATTTCAAAACTTCAAAAGAATGAAAAATCTAAGCAGCAATGACTAAGAAGAAATATTTTCTCTTGCTTTGCAAGAATTTCAGGGGGAAAAGAACATTCACGGATATATGGGATCACAAGTATTTTCTTAGATGGATTGTAACTCAAATTATTTTATAAGTTTTGTAATTACTAAAGGCAATAAATCAAGATTTTAGGAACTTGAGAGAAAACACAAAGCACCTGTTGAGTACAATAATACTTCTATTCACCTCAGTTGCCTGTTTCTTTTCGTTAAACTTGGGCAAAGAGTCGTATTTTATCAGATCAGTATTCATATATCTTAAAAGAATGACAAGAAAATTACGACTGCTATAATTCCAATGGACTGATTTGATATGAAACATGTTCATGCAGGCCAGCCATAAAGTGTGGACTATGGAAAATCTGAATATTTCACAATGCAGTTATTGTACCTGTTCAAACAAAGCACTATGCATTTAGACAATCCTAGCCCACATTTTCTGGCTGGTCTGCATTTTAAAGCCAACCAGAAGGGGTAGGTGTAAATGCAAATCAAATTCTTTATAAAAAAAAATCTGGATATGTAACTTACTGAAATGTAAAGTATATTGATTCAAGTGCTTCATTAATTAGCTATCATTTCCAATAATGTGAGTGACATTACCTAAAGCACAATAAAAACTGCACAGCAATATTTTCTCTGACAACAGAAGTATTCATTTCATCTATGAGCTGTATCATGGATATTAGATAACATAAGAATGTAGCCTGCTGCAAGAATAATATTAATTAAATACTTCTTTCACCTGTAAAAGCTATTAAATAATGAATCATCCTACAGCATTAAATACTGCAATGCATCATACTGCATAGCAGGCAGTCCCTGGTTAATGGCGGGGATTCCGTTCAAGGCCTAGCGCTGCTAACTGAAAATCGCTGATAAACTGCTAACAGCGCTGTTATACTGCTTACCGACGCCAATAAACCGCTTACAAGCGCCGAAAATGACTTACTGCTGCCAAAAATCCGGTTAACGACGTCGCTAGCTAAGCACCGTAATGTCAGAGCACCGTTAACCGATGCCGCCAGTAAGCGGCAACTGCCTGTACTAAAAGGTGATAACTGTTAAAATGGTCAAATTCCATGGTCATAAACTGCATCTATGAAAATCACCATTCATAATTACAAAAATAATTTCATGAAATCTACATTAAAATGATCAATTTACAATACAACAATCACACTACAGTAAAACCCCCCATATTCGCGGTCTCACGATTCACAGACTCACCTATTCGTGGATTTCTCTATGGAACATACGCCTATTCAAGGTATTTTTCACTAAGAAATATTCACTAATTACTGTATTTTCATCTCATTTTCATGACTAAATGCACTTTTTGTGATAAAACTATTAAAATACTCAGGTAGTGCTCGAGTTACAATAATTTGCCTTATGATAAGTCAATTTTGCAATGGGGTAAGCAATTAATGCCGATATGACAATATGTAGAAAATAATATTTTTGAATTTTGCGCGGGCGCAGGCAGCAGCATACAATCAAGCAGCAAGAGACACCAAATTACAATAGTCCAACTTCTTTTCCTCCATCTCTTTATCCCATCTTCTAGTTAAAAAAGTAAAAGAGAATGATAAAAGTATTGTTAGTAAAGTTATACGCTTGCGTAAATGTGTACAGCCATAAACAACCGAATGAGAAACTGTTGTTTTATTTATCATCGAATCGGATAACAACAGCCGTTTTGCTTGTATTCTAACCATCGTACAGTAATAAACAATTACCGTAGTTATAGTACAAATGACATTAAGCAGAATAGGACTGATATATTTTTACATTATACCTTTATTCGCTATGGATAAAAGATCGGCAAGGAAATATACTGCTAAATTTCAGCTGCAAGTTGTAGTTGAAGCTGAGAAAACATTGTTCAAGCTGCTAACGACTATAAATTATCATGCATTGGCAACATGGATGAAACTCGACCGTAATTAAAATGGGAGAGAAAGTATTTTAATCAAAACTACTGGGCATCAAAGAACACATTAATGCTATTTTTATGTCGATAAACGATAAATACGTAAAGCTCATATTTGAAATCAAGTGAAAATACCGAACGGAATCTTGATTTCTTTTTACACAAAACAAACGCCCCCAAACGGCCAACATCATATATTAACAAAAAAAAATAGCTAAATTAATTTCACAATGAGACGTATTCAAGTAATATTTCAACTTAAAAACACTTCGTATAATGAAAAATAACCTTGCCCCATATAAATAAAGTATCTACAGATTCATTTACGCTAACTAGAATCAAGGAAAGTGCTCTGAACTGAGTTAAATACGACTAAATAAACTAACCGCGTAATCGATTTCCAAACCAAAACATTGATCACTGTGCTCCCAATTTATAATACAAAAGCAATATAAGAATATATACAATATTACTGGATACAGTGAATTAAGGCATAACATTTTAAAAGATCCATGGAAAAGATGCATATTCGTTATGTTGATGTTTATATAATACGATATGTGAATATAGCATACAGTATAATGTAGGCTAGGCTACCGTACATGTATACGATATACCATAAAGTGTAAGGTAAGTATTTCTTGTTTGTTATTCAATTTCTCTTTGTACTCTCCATGAACCTCCAAAATTAGCCAACATTAACAATTATTATACCGTGTATGTATAGTGTATATTCATGTTGTAGGCTAGACTACCATATATGTGTACATGGCACTGGATACACTAGTGTAAGCTAGGCTATAATCGAGATACGTTTTTTCCAACAAACGATGATTTATTTTTGGAACCTAACCCCCTCATAAGTAGGATAATACCTGTATAAGCATTTTTTGTTTTTGTTTGTCTGAACAATCAAAATAGGCAGTTCTAAGTGTTTTTAGATGGGTTCTAAGTATTCGCAGTTTTTAGCTATTCGTGGGGGGGGGGGCGTGGCAGGCATCCCCCACAAATATGTGGGTTTCCTGTACTACTAGTCACTGGGCTACACACACATATATAACTTAGACAGGAATGTAAGTCATATATAATGCCTGCTTATGTGCACTTGGTTGGCAAAATTTCAAGGTCTATATATGGCCATTTTCATTCGTAATTCATTCAAAATTACCTAACACTTTCAAAAATGACTCTTCATCTCATTTATTTGGATTGCTTTAACCTTTGTAATTCATTCAAAATTACCTAACACTTTCAAAAATGACTCTTCATCTCATTTATTTGGATTGCTTTAACCCTAACTGCAAAAGCAACAGATTCACACTTTTATGGTTCACATGGTCTTACATTTCATATCCACCCTCTGGTGGATAAAATAAGCAGAACATGTGCGCTACCTAGTGGAATATGTACGCTACCTAGTGCTTTGTCTAAAAATGTATACTAACTGTGACTGCAGAGAACCAGATTTTATTTGGTATGCACAGTCCACACATTCTGGTTGGTCAACATTTTATACTGTCCCAAATCTATATCTAAGAACAATATATCTGACTAGTTTTCATGATTCTTTAAAGGTTCCTTCGTCTGGCCTTAAATATAAATAAAAGAGATTATCTGATCTCAGCAATTATTAATGTAAAGGTAAAAGTACAGAGTGTCAACATATATGGGGTACTTTTGCCTTAAAGCAGCTTCCTTTGAGTTAGGAACTATATTCCATCTTACTGGGATTTGATGCACAGGCTCTAATAATTATTTACATACAGTATTAGTCAAAATCTCTGTAATGTACAGGTTGGTATAACATGCAGACTCCATGTTAAGCAATATTTTAGAAAATAACTGAGTACTGTATCCCAATGTCACACTAATGACGTGAATGCTGTGATATTTATATTCACTGGTATACATTTTCATTTCATTACATATGTCACTGAAATCTTACCTACTTATGGGATGTTACTTTTACTTTTCTATAAGAGCACTTTCACATAAGCAATATACTCCTAGCACTTCTGTTTTATGACTTCAGCCTAATGTAGTGATTTTGTGTGAAAATTTTGGACTCCTCTAGCAGGTAAATTAGTATGATAAAAATGTTTAACGGGTATGCAGTACAGTATATTGAAAAACAGAAAAACACTGCATGAATCACCAGATCTAAACACACACAACATTGCTGTTTTAAGCCATTTCCAATGATAATGTTGCGGGGAGGAAACTTTGCTCATTACTTCAAGCATAATAAGATATCAGGTTCTTTACTGATAACCTTACATCTTGACCAAAATGTCCTTTATTTTATACTATGAACTACTTAGCAGTATTATACAGTACTATGCTTAATACTGTTTTAGAAATCAAAGTACTAAACTAAGGTTGTCTGGAGATCTGAGACTCAAATATCCTACACTGAGTTGAAATTATGCCGTGAATCTTTCAAAAATACAAAATTTCTTAGCCACATGCTGTATACAGTACCGACATTCCAAAACAAGACAAATCAAGCTACTGAGACTCTCTGAGACCACTGCATTCTAATGGTAATGTAGTGTTACATAAAATTTTAATGTTAATTTCATTAAAATAACACAAATTACACCATCAAATATTTCTCAAAATCCCTTTTTATTACATAAAAGGACACCTACTCATGCATTGATGCATTAAGATATGACTTAAAGAATTCAGTACACATAAAACTGAAAAATTAACAGACAAAGTTACAAAGGATAACAAACACTTTTATAGGAGATCTTGCACTATCCAACCTTTAAAATCACCTACCATCAGTTCTGATACTTGTAAATAATCTGAGTCACATACATAATTTTGTAAAACCCAACAAAATAATTTAAGAACTATAAAATAAAAACCATAAGCTTGGAGTAAGCACAGGATTCAAAACTGGGAACAAGAGAGCACAAGGTAGTGGAAGATGATGAATCATCAGAATTCTGTTAACTCAAACAACATACTCACCTAGAAAAATTTAATATATCAAACCAACTACTAATTAACCTAAAATCTAGGTTTAAAATAAAAAAAAAATTCATAATTAAGCTGAAGTCTACGACTACATACTCTTTGGCACCTAACATTTAAATGAAAAAACCTCAGTTAAAAATACATACTACTCATCTAGCTAGTGAATGTCTTCAAATTCGACACCAAGAATCCTTTCTCTCTCCTTGGTAACAAACATTTTCAACAACATTCGTGCTACGAGTAAATGAGGTATACTATCTGTTCCTATTTCTGTAACTGATGTTTCCTAATATTGTACTATATTCTACTTTAAAAAGATACAAACATTTAAGAGCTAAACTTTGGATACACTATTATACTACCTCCTTTGGTGTGTCTCGATACTTCAAGGAAGAATGGAACTCAATTTAGTATTGAAATTCCAAATAAACAATAATAAAAGAATCCAACTTAATGTGAAGTTTTTTTGTGTCATAAAATGCTTTTTAAACAGATGGCTGACTGAACTGGTAATATGGTTACACTGTTTATATTAAGGGTAACAGCAACATATAACAATTTTTAAAGCACTATTCAACTACAGTGCTATATCTTGAGTATTTTGCCCATAATAAATACTTGGATTACCATACTTTCACATCTAATGGCAATTTGATCAGGTCCAAAACAATTAATATCCAGGATCTAAGTGTCAATAAATTCCCTTCCAATTACTGTACAATGACCTCATATATTAAATAACTTTCTGAAACTTGATAAATAAATTCAATGAAAAACTCAAAATGGCAATCTAATGATATTTACAAATTTATAAACCTCCCAACAAAAGAAACCACGATAAATTTAATGGAAAATTCCTTCCGAAGTTAATCAAAATAATAAAGTATATTCTTGAAAATGAAGAACTCTCATGGAAACTAAGCAAAGATCATTAATCACTCATATCTACATAGTGCATACTGGTGAACAATAAAATTAAATAACTTACAATACTACATTACAGGCAGTCCCCAGCTATTGGCGGCCTTGGTTATTGGCGATCCGGGTTTACGGCACTTGTCTAGCGACGACGATAACCGAATTTTCAACACCGATTCCTGGTTATCAGTGCCAATCTCCCGTTATCGGCGCCGATAACCGAGGATCGGCGCTTTAATCGCCGATTTTCAATTATCATCACGCTATAGGGAACGGAACCCCACCAATAACCGGGGACTGACTGTACCATGATACTGAGAATATATAGACTATAATACCTAGTGTTTCAGTTCCTAAATATATTACAGAGCTAATATGTTAGTGTCTCTAAACTTTCCACCCTAAAGACTAATGAATAATTTGGCAACAAAGGATTGTAGGAATATTATCACTCAAACTAGCAAGAAGTGCTTGAACTAGTATACCTTAAGTTTGTCACAATTAAGAATAAGGCTTACTGTGCAGTATACATCTAGATGAAATGGGTAACTAATTACTGATTTGTTTTTGTAACTGAATCAAGTTTGTGGCAAATAAACCATATTTCTTTCATGCACAGCTAATGAAAGGAGAGGAATCTGGTTCTCCAACAAGGTCTACAGGTATTCAATGATTTAAGTAATGTTTTTATTTTCTACACTGCATTGCATTTAATGAAATATATTTCTTACTTCTAGTTTCTTCCTACTTCACCCTAATTCATTACTCTTCATAATGTAATCATACAGTGCTATATTACACTGTACATGCATAACGTAATATAGCAGATGACCATATAATCTAATCACTTAGTCTGTGCCAACTCACTAGCATGAAGCAAGCTCCCTGATTAAAACAAAAAGCTTCAATACCATCAGGCATTCATTTTCTGCAAAACCTTGAGTTAACGGTTTGTGCCATGATTAACATCATCTGTGCAATTTTATGTCTTTAGTTCTCAATTATGAAATTAAGCAAAATAAATACTTCACAAAAAAGTAGCAAATTCAATTGGAAATAAAAATAAGGAACATTTACGTCTCTAAAGCAACTGCAGTGTACAACAACTAAAACCAGTGCCATCTCTAATTACCTACAAATTAACAAAGCAAAAAAAAAAATAAATAAAAAAAACTAGAAAAGGTGCAATGTAACAAAAAATTTAAACAAATAAAAAAAAAACAGAGGCAGGCACGACTGAGCATGACTTACATGAGGGGGAGAATAAGTCGGTGTCTGGGGGAAGCTGGGCAACCATGGGGTACGAGAGGGGATGAGGGGTGGCGGCCAGACCCATGCGAGGGTGAGAGGTGGGGGGGTGGGGCGGGGGATGTGTAGGGGGCAGGGGGGGCACCACAGGTGGTTGCACTGCCACGCCCTCCCTGCCTCCTGGCTTCTTTTTAAATTGAAAAGAGCGTTTCTGAGGTTTATATTTGGAGCGTGCAGCAGTCGGATCCTCTCTGTCCGTAGCGTCGGAATCATCCGAAGCTGATCCGCTCACCACTGAAATAACAACAACAGCGCGCCCTCAGTCACCCGACCACACCCACCCTGAACTACACCCAATTATATGGAGGCCACTAAGGGTGATCATCTAACTACACATTCCCCCATTCATACCATATACCTCTGAGACTAAAAACGATGGTATAAAAGCTTCTACTCTTGTAAAATGACTTCAGAATTCCATATAGTGTGCACTTGCTTCAATACTTCAAACATGTTTGCAGATCTAAGTCACACTGACACATTCTTTTCTAAAATTAAATAACCTGATTTTTTTGTGGCAGTTGGCAGGAATGCTCAAGTCATCCGTGATTTCCATTATCTATCCTCATAAATATATACATATGAAAAGAGTAAAACAATAAATCCTTGAACCACAAACAAAATATTGATCAAAATTATTTTCTGGAATTGAGAATAAAAGTTCATCACAATGACAAGTTATCATGCATAAAAGTTGTCTATATGCCATGCATAAACCACAAGTGTATTATTCCATGCACAAAGAATTTATAATAGAGAGGGTAAATTTACAAAAATTATAAACCCAAGACATCACACGGGCACTTTAGTCAAGAGAATTACAGTAAAAGATTTGAAGAGAGTACAGTACAGTACATAGATCATAAGACTGACATTAAAGCTCACTGCATCACATATTGAAGGTCCTTCAAAAGGACAGCAAGCTTATCAATTACATGTACTGATTGTTATGTTACTAATGCATTTTAATTACAGTAGAGACCAGGTTATAAAAACTAAACTTAATTCTTTCACAGAAAGTACATATCCCACTGCATCAAAACAAGTTTGTAAAATCATGACCAAAATTGCTGAAGCATTTTCATAAACTGGTGGAAGTATATGTACTGGTATGTTATCGATTACTTTAGTATTGTCTTTCAGTAGTGTTGGGTAACATAACAAAAACATTTGTAGGACTTTTGAAATGTAACAAGTGAGCTTTAACCTTCTGTAGAACACAATATAAGGCACATGTTAAAATTTTTCAAAATCATGCAGTGTTGTGTGTACAAAGGAAAGTGAAAACAATAATATGGGAGATAACCCTCTATAATACTCGTGAAAATTAACAAGAAACTAAAAGTGAAGCTACACTGCAACTATGAGTAAAGCTGCAATTTTTGTGCACAAATACTCCCAACGGGATTTATGACTTGTTTTACACAGCATTTAGATTCTGAGCTCAAGGAAGTAGAAGTCTCCAAAAACATCCACTTTATACCATCTAACCATGGTTTTGTTAGGCTTTAAAGCACAAAAATTCAGCAATAGCTCCAAGTGACAAAACACAGCAATAAGACCCATAGATGGTGTATAGAAAGCTCACACTCCCATTCCAATTGGCCAAGACACACACAAGCTGCTGTAGACAGCAGCAACAGCAGCAGCAGAGTTCTATGGGTCATTACTGATGCTGATCTTGTCACCAAAGGCAGGAGGAGTTACAGTACGGCTGGACACAGTGCTACCTCTGGTACCTTTTTCACTGGGGTCGAGTAAAAGCCTCTCATCCGAATACCGAGTACCAGGTCCTCCCTCAGCAACATAGAAGGAGGGTAGGGGGGGCACACGGGGGGCAGCTACGGGTATCGGGAGGCGCTTCTTTTTCATCCTCTTGGGCACAGCTTTGCGGTTGACTTTGTAGGAATCAGTACTACGACGTCGCTCAAGGGAACTCCATTCGGAGTCTGAGTCGGAGTACGCTACAACAGTGACGTACCCAAAGTTAGACCCTCCATGACTTATCCTTACAGCTAATTCAGGTCACTTAGTATTATCTGACTTAATAAATTAAAATTATCCCACCACTAGCTCGTACTTACAACTGAAACACTTAAAATGCCTGATAAAGTTTTGAAACAAGAGATTAATCATTTCTGCCCTTTCACCAGACCAGTTTAAGGGCAAAAATAAAGGTAAAATTTGGCAGCGACCAATTTCTTTCATCATGCAGAACATGTAAAAATCCTTGTAAGAGAAAAGATGACTAGATCTGATGCTTTAGTTTTATAGATCATTTCACCATCTAATTACAACATAATTTATGGCTAAAACGTCAAACAAAGCGCCTCAACTGTGCACACGACAATAATATGTACCCAGATAATACATCAGCTGTTAGTAAACTGCCCCCTGTCTACCATTCCCTTTTTATATTTGAATGGTGCTCTAAACTATAGAAGGTTAATCTAGCCCCCAAAATATCTCTGGCTTGTTAAAAAAAATCACAAAAGCAATGTGCAGAAATGTAACTATGGTACATATCAAAAACAAAGGTGTTGGCGAAGTTATCTCCACTTTCCAAATTGTGTCAAACATAAAACTAAGCAGTGGGATTGCTTACAAAAGAGTGTAAAGCGGGACGAAGTTAAACAAGATTGAAATTCAAGATAGACTAAATTAAAGGATAGGCGAGTGTCAAGAGAAACTGTACAAATTATCACAGCCTAGTGTAAATTAACCGACTTTCAAAACTTGTGCTATTTATATAATGAATATGCATATTATGTGGTTATTAAAATTACAAACATATCGGCTAAATAGTGACCAGTAGATACAATATATTATAAGCATGTCTTACAGAGGATTACTGATACTAAATATACTGCAGTAACAACATCAACTTATTTCTACTGCAGATCTCAATCTACTTTCCGGTAAACTCTATAATTTGAAAGAAAATTAGATTCATGATTATTGAATAACTTGAAAAATATCTTGAACTGATTTTTCTATTTACACTTTGTAGAAATGCTTTACGGTAAATGATAAATAATGCAATACAGAAATGGATTAATTAAATTCACATAAACTACTGGCATTTCCTCGAAATGTTGAATCTCATGACATATTCATTATCAATGAACTACAGTACAAAACCATCTTTGCATGACAAATATTAGCGATAAAAACTGTACATCAGAAGTTAAAGAGAAAAGTGCAATTTACTGCAAGACAACCACATCATTGCTCTGTTAGCCTGGCATATCAACAAACTCTGCTAATCTTGCAGAGGTCAATCAAAGATGCTGCATTTCCATCCTTACTGAAATATGTATAGCAGGTTTACACCCACTCCATAAGCCTGCTCTTATTAAAAATACAAACGAGGATCTTAAAATCTATTTTTCACCATTAATGGCATATATTACCAACCTAAAAGACTTCAAGTATTATCAAATCAGTAATATTCACCTATAACTTATAATGATATTGCTTAAATAACAGTATACACTGTGTATATCATATGCTAAACAGTCGACCTGTGTGTCATGTAAGTGGGTGAAAATCCCACCTGGGACACATAAAAATAAAATGTTAAATTTACACTGTAGTGTTGGCTGACTTTTCATGTTCCACATTAAGCATCTCATGAACCAGTCAAAGTTTATTAATTAAAAATCCAAAGTGATTTAAAGAAGAAAGAGCTTAAAAACTGCAAGAAAACCACCTGGCTAATAGTACATTGTCTGTAAAGTTTTTCTTTTATCATTTCACACTTTACTTGTATAATTTGCAATTACACACACAAACACACACACATACTTCCCGGCATCAAAAGATGCTATTTTTTTTCTTGAAATAAGTCACATGGATTTACTTTTTGTCCTAGTCTCACAGATTTACTTTTCGTCCTAGGGGCAAAGAGTTACATTCTTCATAGTCATACCTAACCCCAGGGTAATCAGAATGCTTTGTTAAAACAGTTCAGAAAAGTATATGTTTTGTATTACTTCTACAAATGGTTACAAATATGCAAAATATTTTCATGTTTGGAAGAATAAAATGTTTTTATTTGCAATTTTTGTATTTTGTATTAATTTTTATTTTGCCCTATTCAGGATATCATATTTGTGCAATGTTTTTACAAAGTAAAACTGTGCGATACACTGTTTTAAGGTATTAGTATTATTTTATACTGTGGTGTTTAGTTATTTCATCTGAGATAAAAAAAACTGCTTCATAAGCTTACATCAAATATTAGAATCTTGATATACTCCACCAGCTGGAGCCCCATCCATTTGCACATCCTAAGACACTGTTGGCCACAAAAATTCTTAAGACTGTTGGTATTACACCATCAGTAAAGCTTATCATCAAAATCAGTGAACATGAAAAAATGTAAAACAAAGTACAGTACTGTATTTTTCATATTACCAAATTTATAAAACTACAACATAGTATTCAGTACCTGTATACTGTACTGTAGTAGCGAAGCCACAGTACTTGAATGCACTGAGACATTTGTATGCAGCGAACCAACTAAACAAAGCCACCAACTCATAACAGTGAAACCTTACTTTTGTGTTTATTTTTTTCCTTTAAAGTTTTGCTACTTAAGTATACCTTAGTTTTACCAAACCACTGAGCTGATTAACAGTTCTCCTAGGGCTGGCCCAAAGGATTAGACTTATTTTACGTGGCTAAGAACCAATTGGTTACTTAGCAACGGGACCTACAGCTTATTGTGGAACCCGAACCACATTATAGCAAGAAATGAATTTCTATCACCAGAAATAAATTCCTCTATTGCTAGTCAGAAGTGGGTGTGTTATGGGGTAAGAGCGTCTGAAACACCAAGGAATACAGAACATGGCTGTGTGTTTGTGTGTATAAAGACATCCCATATCAAAATGGGCTATCACCTTGAACTTTCATGACAGATAACAATTTCACCCCTTCCTCTACTTATCCTGGTGTTCTATAACACAATGTAACAGAGCAATCATGGTCAATAATACTGTAAACAAAACTATCTTATTTTGGCTCTAGCTGCCTTAGGATGGCTATATTTAACAGCATTTTCATAAAAAAAAGGACATTAATAGTGGTTTTCTACAAATGCAACTGGGGAGTTGATTTTGGTTGGCCTATATTTTTTCATTACAGCCTATTTTCATTACTGGTTATAAATCCTTATCATAACTGTTTATGACTTATACCTTCTCATCAATTTTTATGTTTTAATCCTGTTTTCACAAAATATGACATTGCTTATTATTATTCTTATTCTCATATGCATTAATTAGTCTTTATTATTAAGGCCTTTAAATTTAATTATTAAGCTTCATGGTGACACTGATTCTCACACATTTGTTAATATTTCCTCTATTATTCTTGTTTATGAGTCCAAAATAGTATCTTTATTAATGCTGGTGGGCACAGGTTGTGCAAATTTGAAGTTCTCAGTTTATCCTATGGTTAACAAGCTGCTGCTTTTCAAATAATAATTTCATGTTAACATTGAAGGATATTATGTAACTATTATACCTTCTAACTTTCTTACTTCCTGACCTAAAACTGCATAATCTTTTTAAAATAAATCTCTTTACTCATAAACTCTAAAACTCACTATTATTTTATTTCATATTATTTATAAAAAGACGAAAATGCTCCGTCTATCTGTCTCTACTATGCCTTACTCAAACAAACGCACCAACAAGCTGAACGACACACACTATTCTTCGTTTGAGGAGCTCACGTCAAACCATGATAAAAAGTATACGCACGAATTTACCTATATAGACTTAATAGAAATAAGGAAATTGATGGGCAGATTTGGTGAATTTGACGTTCTCAGTTTACCCTATTCAGTAATTAAGTATCTTCTTAAAATAGTATTTCAAACTGGCAATAATTTTACATCAGCAAATACTACAAAACTACAACAATTTCTAACTTCCTTACTAAGTAATATAAAGACACACAAAAAAGTCTTAGGCATACAATAACCTAGGAACGTTTACCTGACGTGAACTCCACCTATCAAACTTGCCCCTCTTTTTTACTTTTTTCTTACACACTAAATACTGGCACTGGTTACAAAACAGTACTGTATTCAAACGGATCTTAAAAGAAAATTTTGTTTAACTACCATAAATCACATTCAGAGTTTGGTATGCCTGCCACACAAATATTGAAATTAAACCTTCCACTTACATTTTTTTTTTTATTTTGTTTGCTATTTGAATATTCTACATGACTGTGAAGAAATATTAAACGATTCTCATTAATAGTAATAAATTATGCAAGTTGGAACATTGCCAAACTTTGAATACGATTTGCAGCAAATTTTGTTTTTGGAGTTTCAGCCCCTTTTGATATGGGATGCCTTAACATGTATATACTGTATGTATATAAATTAGTGCTGTAGCTGTAATGTATAACTACCTTAAGTATCATGACCAATAGTTTAACTGCATATGAAGATACAGTTTGTATCCTGATGCTTAAAATATAGTAGTGAATATGACAGTGGTAGTTAATTATGTATTTATCTTTAATAGAAATTTATTTATATTAATTACATATGTACATAATCTGTATATTATATATAAAAATTTATTTACGTATTTTTATTATTATTATTATTATTATTATTATTATTATTACAGGTGCTGTTAGCAAATCATGACTGCTACCTAAATTCACCCTATGGGTAATATTAGACACAATAATGGCTTTCACAAGAAATGTTTATGTATCAAACAATATGCACCTCTTGTATGGTTTTGTCTTTACTAGTACTTTTTCACTCTGTACCTCCTACAATTCTGTAAAAACTTATTAGCCACATGACGAATGCATCAGTGACAGTTTTGTGCACATTACCATTTTAACTTACAATATGGTCCAAAGCCCAGCTGCACATGCATTACTTGAAACTTATATGTTTTTGTCCCTGTAAGTTTGTATTCCTGTTAGTTATGTTATGAACTTTTTATATTTTCAGTTTACCTTATTAAAACTTATTTACCCGACTTCTTCAACTCTTAATTTCGCTGTCCTTTTTCTGTATGGTATGTAATTGATTTACTTGACTTAAATCAGCAGATTTACCTCATACATTTTTAATTGACCTGTTCGTCTTCCTTCTAAACTTAAATAAATTAATTAATTAATTAATATATATATGTAATATATATGTGTATATATATATATATATATATATAACATATATATTATATATGTATATATTATATACTGTAATATAATTTTATACATATATATAAACACAGTACTCCCATTTGTATATTTATCCCCTGAAGTGCCTATGGAAAGGGTTGATGTACTGTGGCAAATTAGTAACAAGCCTTATGGAAGATGCTCTAACAGTAGTATCAGCCAACACTTGAAATAACATAACTACGTAATCTTTCCGAAATGACAAGATTTATACCCCGTCAGAATGCTGGAACAACAGTATTTTCCTGAACTGCACAGAAAAATAATTATTCTATACTGTTAAAATGTTCACAGATATTCTCCCAACACCTCCTGGTACTGTTTTAGATTTTGATGAACAACAATTTATGCATCGTCTATTACATGCCAAGCATACCATGCCATACGCAATGTTTCTCTAGTGATTTTGGCCATGGTCTCACAACTGTGTAGTGAACTCCGAGATGACTTCTGTAAGCTTGTTGATATGCCAATAAATAACCTCTTTTGATAAGTAAATCCCATTTTTCACATGACAAAAATCTAATGGATAAAATGTTTATTTTGACAGTGATTTCCTGGACCTCTGTCAGAATAAACATTTACTAACTTAACCCTAGTTAACCATTCATCTAAGGCACAATAGCCAGGAGAACCATAAATGTTAACAACCAGACGACATCAATAAAATATTTTCAGTGTACTTAATAACCCTATACCCCTAATAACACTCCAGCTTATTGAGCAGACCATAGACATACAATACGTACAAGCACTTTAACTTCCTGGAATCCTTAGCACTATAACACAGTTTTATAACCTTTCATATTCATCCAACCAGACCAGAGGGAACACTTTTCAAGTTTAGTACTGTTCCAGCAAAACTCCAGAAAGACTGTACCTTCAAGTATGTGAGCCTCAATTTATATACATAAATATAAGCACACAATTCAAGGCCAATTTTCTGAGGATATATTCTGAAATTAAACCAATAAGCTCCAAACCTTGAAGACAACAGCCACACTGGATTAGGACAAATGGATACATCAGAGAGGGAACACAGCCCATGCAAATAATAAAAAGTATGTATGTAAAATATTTAGAGAGCTTAAATGTCATTCAAGTGACAACACACAATAACCATATCAATGAACCAAATATAACAATAATTATTATATAACTGTCATACAAAGAGGACTGACCACGAGGTGAACCATGGCCAGTACTGGTCACCCCTGGCTGCTACCCTGATTACATGTACAAGGAACATCCAATGCTCCATTACAGTACACTAAATTTAATTCTAATATGACTATCATTAACACTTATTATTGTCCTATGTTTACGGCCAGCTACTGTGAGTGCCTCATAAAAAATACTCCAGTCTTTAGAATATTCAGAATATTATTTTGAATACACTCTTCCAGAAACGAAAACACTCATCTTAGCTGATCGTGTTTGAAAAGAAGCAAATCACTTACCTTGTCGCCCCTTCTCCCTCCGCTGTCGGCGAGCCTTGGTGCTAGCTGTGGGAGGTATATCTTGGACACGAGAGTATGCGTAGTCTCCTGCTTCAAAGCTCCCATATAGCCCCGGAACAGCATCTTTCACCTGCTGGCAATCCAATCATCATTGCTAAATTCCCTCAGAATAGCAAGGTTTCAGCTTTTTCCTACATTTTAGTATTAACTTTATCTTGTGCTTCGAGACTAATTTGCCTTCCGACTGAACAAAGTTCTACTTTCTGTAGGTAATGCTCACAAATACTATCATATCTTTCATATCTAAATAAAAAAAATAAACATAATCTTAACATAACAGTCATTTACTAAATAGACAGCAAAATATTTTACATAGAGAATAAACCAAATGAACAAATAAAAATAACAGTATTAAAAAAATGACAAAACAAATTAAAATACAAAGCAAAGTGGAAATGAACAAGAGCCCACCTCCAAATGCCCAGGGAGAAAGAAGAAATCTGAATCCTGATTGTTAACAGTTGCACAGAGACAACATAATGAAAACAATGAAGAAAGCAAGGAATGGATGAGGGCATGAGGGTCTGAGGTCAAACTACACTGAGAGTGGCTATTGGGAAGTTCAGCGTACTCACAGCAGCATAATCTGGGCCAAGGTCCATGTTCTCAGGGGTGGCAAGGGGTGCGTGCATTGATCCCCCTTTGGTTAGTTTAGAAGTTAACAGGCCACCATCTTTGATGTTTATTTTGCCAATTGCATCTGTCACGTTGCTATAGGCCTTAAGGTTTAGTTTGCCAGGTTGCTGAAAGAGGGAAGGCATCGATGGGTTAGTGTGACGAGCAACATACAGGCACTAAACAGAACAAGCAGGGAAGAGCTATAGTTACCAAATTAAAAGAGGTGAAGTGACATAACAGAAAGAAAAAAGGAAAGAAAACTTGAAAGGTTAAAACTACAAAGAAACCAATCAAAATACTAAACTAAGGAAAGAATAAAATAACACTAGATTAAAACAACATATTTACAAAATAATAACGAGTTACTCCACATCACATACATGTAACAGACTCACAACATCATGACTAAATACATACACAAACATTCAGACTTTTCAACTCACGATCGCAGATTACAAAAACATTTGCTCCGCACACTTTCAAAGACCTCTGAAATTTTCCCGAGCATAACTGTCATCTTACAAATGGCACACACTGCTGTGCTGTATATGATGTAGTTTACTTAACTGAATATTCACATTAGTATAAATACACCGCTGTGTGTTGTATCTGATGTAGTTTACTTAACTGAATATTCACATTAGTATAAACTTAAGATCTACTGATCAATAATGAAAATATTCTCCACTTACTCTTACACCTACCTTTTGCATTACCAGAAACACAGGAACTTGAAGGGAAAGATAACTTCATTTCATTACTTCCACTAACCCTTCAACGTTCATGGTCTACAATTACCAGAGTCTCACCTCGAGCCAAACTTCTACTGAACATATAATTTAACATTTAAACAATTTCAGTTGCTTGTACAAAGCAGGATGTGTCTTCATTTAGTTTTGAACTTTGAAGAATGGTTGATGAAGTGTCCAATTCTGTGCTTTGGACATCAATGTGGATGCATTTAATATACACAAAGCTCACAGTGCTTTCAGGGCCATCAGCACTATAAGCAGTGGTCTAGTTGAACTAAATATATTATCACCATCATTTCTAAAGAAGGCAACCTATTCTGAGGCCAATTTACATTCAACATTCCATACATTTACACTTTTTGCTGAATGTACTATGAGGATGGTCATATTGTTAAGAACAAAATTACATTTTATTGTTTTTAATAATACCAATGTGGGTACAGTATTATGCTGAATGGTCAATATATTTTTTGTAGCTGGTCTAGCATTTCTCAACCGATTTGTTTCACTGCTAGTTTACCTTTAGGGATTTTTTGTTCGATGTCTTTCCCAAAAATTTATATAAAAGCTGTAAACTTATATTTATTAGTACAGTAATATACCAGATCACTGATACACATTCCCTTTTCCATGACTCCATCAGTGGTGTACATTTAGTTCTATATCTTAGCATTTTTGTTTTTTGCTACTCTGTCTTATATTTTAAATTTTACTGCCTGATTCAGTAACAACAAATGCATTGCAGAGGTAAATCCTACACTACTAACACAGCCATGCGAGACACAGGTTGTCAATGCGCACTATAGTTACATTGTGGGTTTGTCACTATAGCTGTTGTTGTAAAACGTTGCTAACCACAATAATCACCAAGCGAGGAATGGGTGAATCACTGAGAAAAATCTTGCCACAAAAAAGGAAAAATATTTAGATAAAACATACCCTAGTCCCTCCAAAATAAAATTGTCAAAAATGGACAAGACAATCAAAAAGTGACACAATGAGCATGAAAGTACCTACAACTCTGAATCACCCATAAATAACTTATGATTTTTATGAATAACATCAATTCAAGGAATTTAGATTTAACCTCTTGTATGGGACTACTGATTTCTGATATGGATTTATGGAACAAGGATATTTTAGTATGGTCCAAGATGGGATATGAGGATGGTTAGCTTCCTGAACTTTCTGCTTCTTAAGCGAGACATCATTAATTTCCTCATTTAATCTCAACAGAAAAGGCTTAGATAATCCTTGCCTGCTAGGAAGGGTTACTGGGGGCAGATTTAATTTTACACAAATACTACTGACCCAGCACCTCCCTTCACAAATCAAATGATAATTCATTATCATCAAATTTACACGGTCTCCCTTCCATCTTGTTCAAGGTGAAATTAAGATCTCCTACAGTAAAATTAATATTTGCTTTAAAAAATAGATATTTTCTATAAAGTGAGTATTATTATCTGATGTATTTTGCAGTAAAAGTTAGTTAGTTATAAATGATTTGTTTAACCAGACCTCTAGCTGCTATTACTTGCTGTGTCCACAAAACGAGAGAAAACACTTTCTACAAAGATGTTCAAAAGCATGTGCTAATATGTTCTCATCTCACAGGTTTCAATATTCCAAGATATGATTTGACATAAATTTTCTGAGTCAAACCTCTTTTACCACACAGTGTTACTTTGTGATTAAACTGAAGCAAATGAGACCCAATGCCAGTTACAAGTGTATTGTCTTCACACAGTCAGGAACGAGGTCCATTATGCAAACATGATCTTACCCAATCTGTGCTAAATGCATGCCCCTTAAAAGAATGTACATGAGCCAGCTTGGAGCAGGTACCAAAAATTACAATTCTGCCCTTACAGGTTATCAAACCACAGAACTTTTATTCTATGTGTTCAAGGACTTGTCAACACCTTGTGCCACTTTAGGACTAAGTCCCCATTATCGCCTGACCCATATGCCAGTACCACCGCAAAAATGGGACAGGGTCTTTCTGAGTTTGTAGAGGCCACCCTATGACCCTTTTAATAAAACTACTTTCCTATGAAAATGGTCTTCCTTATGGTGCTAAAATTCTTATATTCTCACAAAGAGTAAGTGAATTTAAAATACTCTGCCAACTGTCACTTACAAGTCTTTTCCTTTGTATCTGATTCTGACAGCAAAACTAAGATGCCTGACTGGCATGACTGTACTTAAGAACCTTTTGCAACTCATAATTTGTCATCAATTCTGGAATGAAGAGAATCTATTTCTTTGCTCAGCTGAAACACGCAGGGCTTACCATAATGCCACCAAGCTTCAAGACTTGCCATAGGCCAAATATCTACGCCAAAGGAACAAATATCTATGAACAACATATCCTTTTGACTCCAACACTGAGCAAGTTCAGATAAGTACTCATGAAGTATTTGTGATATTATCCTTGGCCCTTTGCATATAGCACACATGCCTGCCCCTTCTGGGGAAGGGATCACTTCCTCATCATCATTCTCAATATAATTAATCTCTCCTTACATTTTGAGCACTATCGGGAGATTGTGAGTAGACTGGTTTGGGCCTTTATGTCTCCTATTGCTAGTAGATGATCTTTCACTACCCCCACGGCAGAGCCCCTACCCCTTACAGACAATTTAGTTTTCAACAAAATTCTGTCTTACCCGGTACAAACCACTGCACTACTATTAAACTGAACTCCAATTTTTTATCCTCAAATCCCATGCTCTGGCATTTCGAGCAAGACAATCTGATTTAGATGGCCTTCCAGCCTCACTGATGATTAATTTCAGTGATGAAACAAGCCCTGTTTTTTATAATAAATACAGGTTTTTCATAGTCACTAATCAGACACAAATGACCTAATTCCCCTTCCCATGAACTTGCCTCATCTTGCTTACCTCACAAAAGAATGAGTCGGGTACATGGATGTCTCAGGGGGCACAGATGACACATGAGCAGTGGAGGACTTTTCACTCTTTGAATTTAATACTTGGGAGGCTGGGATTCTCACCAGTAAAAACGTTGCGTCTTTATCATTAATGCATTTACAAAATGAAAACTATTTTGTATTATAAAATCATAATACTTCTATTTATGTAGTAGACTGCTTTCCCTATTGGAACCCTTTAACTTTTGCCAACCTGCTTTTCCAACTAGAGCTTCCTGCACTTTATTAATACTACTGCTATTACTGACATAATAATAATAGTAATAGTACTATGTTATCATTTGACTTCATCTTATGTTCCATACCTGTGATAAAAAGATTTGAATAAAATATCTTGGTAGAGTTTTATTCTTGTGATTATTATACAACAATTACTACTTGCAAACCCAATCAAATACAGTAATTATATCCAATACCATATACAATGTTGCATTTATATCACAAAAACATGTTTTCAAAAATAAACCAATGGATCATAACTTGCTTTATTTACGTGTACAAAATCCCAGTCACACCGACCTGATGTATCGGTAATGACTAACAACAGAAACTCGCCAGACTCGGATTATGCAGATGAAGCCATGTTATCAACAGATCACCACAAGGTTTACAAACCTTGGTTAGCTTACTGCAAATGGTCAGTTCCTCACAAAAGGCTACGCAATATTCCTCTTCCTACTGGGTGCAAACTTAAAGGAGCATTGAGTATGGAGGAGGGCACTCAAAATATGATAAACTGCCCAAATTACAATTTATGTAGGACAAAATTGGCAGCACTCCAAAACAGAAATGAAGAAGGCCTATAATATCCCCATCAAACCCCAAATCCAAAACCCATTGGATGAAAATGCAAGAGAATAGCATCCCATAATGCTTGATGGCAGTCTACAGCAGCAGCGTCTTGGTAATCAAGATGAGTCCAATCAAGGGAATATAATCATGAAATGCAAGAGTATACCCTTTGATTAAACCAAGCAACAAACTATGTGCACTTACTTTAGTAAGGTTTGTTGCTGATATCTGGCAAGGTGTATTGATTACAGAAACTGTAAACTCTGAAAGCCTCTCTGGGGCCATATTTCATAACCGTGACAAGTGCACATGTAGGGGCTCCAGACAACTGTAAAGCCTGTGGGGCTGCCTCACGTAAAGTTAAAAGTTAAAAGTTTGGTGGTTTCAGTCCTCCCACAGGCTATTTCCCCCATCAAGACGTCACTAATGGCAGTAACCATCCAGCAGACAGTCTCACTATCCACCCCATGACAGGGAGCAAACGCTGGTCTCCGAGATTATGAGGCAAACATGTTACCAACTTTACTAGCCAGGTGGAGAACCTGAGAGAAGATCCCGGAAGTCCAAAAGTTACTCCTGTCGATGCCAACAAGGAGATATGAGAACTATCGAAGTGTTCCCTATGTCAGTAAATTAATCAGTACCTAGCAGCAATGGGGATCCAAGGTGAGCTCCTCACCTGCTGGAGCCAAAGAAAGTCTATGAAGCTAATCCAAAAGTTTTGTGAAGTCTGTGACTTGACTAGTACCTGGTGCAAAACACTTAATGAAAAAACGCAGCCATCCAGCCCATACTATGCTTGTAACATCATGCTGGCTCCCAGACAGCCCAATCCAGCTGGAATATAAATACATTAGCACCCTATAGTTTAGTAATGTCATAAGCATATCAATGAGGGGATACCATACAACTGACACACTGCCTTACATAATTCATGTTGATAAGACTACTCACAAGGCTGAATCCAGCACCTTCAGACACCTACAAACTGGAAAACAGTGAATCATGAGAATGTGTTTTAGGTAGCACATTATTTCTTTGGCAGTTAATGACATTACATATCAGTTACCATTTTGCACTGCCTTAATCAGTGGAGAGCACATATTAGTTACATTCAAGGCTACAGTAAAAGGTCAAATGCTATCCCATTCAACTTGAGGAGCTGATAGATCAACCTGAATCTTGTTGTATACAGCAACTTCTCTATTCCAAACTATGGTAGCCATACATTATGTCCAGCTAGTACCACAGCATTCATAGAGGATGGATCAGAATCTGCACTAAAGTATTTGAGTTCTCCCTAAATAAGGCATTCCAGTCAAAATTTGTGAATATAACTTTCTCTTCATCATTTCTTAGCATCCATGCAAAGTGAGAGCAAGATATTATACTTAGTAACCATAAGTGCAATAAAGATGCATAGTAAACATGCAAAACAATAGGTACAAGCAACTCACTAACTATAACACTTGTTGATCGAAGAGGCATATTCACAGAGAACCATTCAACAACATTCCCGTAATGAAAATAATTTTTGAGAAAAAAAATGTAAATACCATATCCTTCCCTCTTCTTGGTTTATAGGCTATATCTCGGCCACCTTCCTAGGATTATGTGTAAAGTACAAATTCATACACAAGTACTAAAAAGAACTTATATGATCTTATACATAATGAAAAAATACAACATATATGAAACAAATGTTCACACAGCACAATGTGAACTACTGCTGCTTCAAATCTCCACCAAGTGTCGGATCTGCTGCCATATCATCATAAAATAAAACAAATTCTCTTTACCTAAAATTGCTATTTTCACTGAAGAATTGTGTGTAGAAGTCAGAAATGAAGATTATAAAAAATATACCATCACAAAAAATTTCGTTTTAAATATGCCACCATAAAAAATTTTTTTCACAGAAGCCATTCTAAATGATTTCATAAAATTCTCTTCTAAACAATTAATCTTTCATTCCACTATTTATATGAAGCTGGTGTAAATACTGTATTGACATGTTTAATCACTGCTTACGTGAGCATTCAGGGAAATAAAGACTCCAACATAGCAACCAAAGTTGCAATTATTATGCCCCATCAAATGTAGCCATTCTTACCAGTGATTATTCAACACCTTTGCAACGTCAACTTTATTAAATAGCAGCCTCTTTGGAATAATGGCTCTAATATCAACAGACTACAACAGATCACAGCCGTTGCTGGATTGTGGCATTCACATCATCAAAAAGAGTGCCACATTAAAGTGATTCCATCTCACTCTCCAAATTGACCATGCTTACTTGACCCCCACACAGAATAGCCCGAAAGCAAATTGGTATTAACAGTTAAAACATACTTTATGAGAATACTGTATGTATTCAAATTTCAACCAATGCTGTAATTAAAAACATACCCTCTTAGCCAGCCCTAAAGGGTCAAGTATTTCAAGGGTTTGATTAAACTATCTAATTACACAGCAATACCATTAGTAACCAATTTTAACCACCCACTATAAACCAAGAAATGCTGTACTCTTTAGCTAGCACACAGTCGCATGTTCCTAATATCTGATTTCCCTATATAATCTTGTTTCTTCACAAGTTTGCTATTTCAATATTAACAATGATTTATCTCTACATTAAAGTATTAACCTGTAAAAATTTTGAGAAACTGCTTAACAGGTCCTAAAATAAAAATATTCACTTCATAACAAAGTCAATACTATCATTCCCAGGTTGAAAATATCTATGCACTAGAATTCTATTTTTGACTTTGTTCACATTAAAAAATATCTTATTAAAAGATCCATCAACATGAGAGTTTCAAGTTAGAAAAGTAATAATTCCAAAATATTTTCCAAACAAAATCATGGTCATTTTAAAAATCTTAACTCTTAAAGGCCTGGGGGATGCACTAAAATCATTCAGCAAGTAGCTTAACCAGACCAATTTATTCAGCTCAAAGGGTCTGTATGGAGACACCGTAATCTTTGCCCATTTTTTTTAAGTACAGACGCAACCCTACTTACGAACATTCAACTTACAAACATTCAGAGATACAAACAAAGGATCGCAAATTAAACTGTGTTCAGAGCACTCCCCTCTGCCACACATAAGTTCAAATTTTATTTTGCACGCCTATTCTGTATATACATTACTGTATATAAAGTGTACTACGTTTTAGGATGAAAAACGAACAGAACTGTATTGGCTTTATATCATACTGTACTTAAATAGGCATGAAAAGTACAGTAAACAACTCACAAAAAATTTTACATACAAACAGGCGTCCGGAACGTAACTTGTTCTAAATAGGGTGGTGTTTGTATAACCAATTTTGAAATACCAGGGATTTTGGGATATATGGCATAATCTCCCTATTTTGTCCTAATATTCTTATTTGATAATTTTAAGAGTTCTGTTAACTGAATTTTACTTTGGCAGCTTTTCGGGATTTATCTTTATTTTCTCCAACCAGGTACATCACATTTCAACATTTTTTGTTAATGTAACTTTTATGGAGAGTCTAGTGTAATGCTCCTTGTCAAATAATTCTCTTTGTAACAAAACTGCTCCCTGCATACTTTTCACGAGCATATCAACAGTATATAATCCTCTAGTCTTTGATATCTTATTTTTGAATCAGTTTTCACATACCTGAAATTTTCTACTAATTTTCACTCAAAGAAAGGATTCAAATGGACCATGGTCAAATACAGTCTGAATTTGAAATTTTTTTATTTTTCACCTCATATGGGTCTAAGGTACTCTGTGAGAATGGTTTTTCATGTGATTCATGGGTTAGGGGCTTTGGGAAATCTATATTTATGCATAGGCCACCAACAGTTCAAAGAAAAATTTGTGGTTTTTGGTTGTGAACAATTCTGTCAAGAACAGTTTCTGACCCTCCAAGAGAACCTAGTGGGGATGAAAGTTGTCTTGCCACAACTGGGGACCACCTTGGGAGAACTTCCTAGATATGCAACTTACCATCAGTATGTACATGGTCAGCAGCAGTCTGTCAATATACAACCAACAACTGAGGACAAGGTTTGTTACATAAGTTTCCCCTATCCTTGACTACATCAGCTATTCCAGTTCTATAGGTATAAGGAATCTGTCACCAACTTAAAACCTACAAAGGCCTATGTACACTGAGTTACCTAATAATAATAGTGGCTGTAGTATTAAACAAGCTTTGACGTGGGAAAAACCTATTTTTGGTAGTCGTTGTTTCGTCCTCAAGGAGTTACCTTCCATGGTCTACCAGAGCTCCATGGTGACCAAACTAACATCAAAGAATTCTCTTCTTGTTGGTCTTTTGGCCAGGTATTGTGTCGTAATGATTAACATTATAACACATGATGGAGTATATAATGGACTCAAAGATAAGAGGGCACTTTCCCTTATCTTCAGCGAAGCTGAACCCAGTTTTTCCAACGTCAAAATGACCTACAAGAAAGAGAAGTGACTATTGCGCATGCGCATCCGCCCTCTTGTTTACAACCGGGCCGTTAAAAGACCAAGGAGCCATTACTCTCTGTTGGTCACTGCAGGTTGATCTCTTGCCCAAATCCAAAGCCTTTTCGTCAGGGAAGTGGGAGGGTTTTGAGGACTCAACAGCGACTACCAAAAATAGGTTTTTCCTACGTCAAAACCTGTTTTTTGATAGCGTAGTCACTGTTTTGTCCTCAAGGAGCTTTACAAAGAAATTGACAGGTGACGAAAAAGGCTTAAGCTCTCGCTTTTTAATCCCAACACCCCAAAGGAAATAACATTTCCGGTCCAAGGTCAAGCCACAGACTTCAAGTCTCATTCTTTATTCCAAATACTCCTCAGGTTTTGATACCCAAGGAACAAGAAACTGTACACAAACTTTAGTTTTAGGATGTAGTTCTACAGTGGCTTACCTATGCATGCTGGGTTTGGTTGTAGTACTGTCACCCATCTCCCAGCGATAGTTATCATATTCACCGTCAATATGACCCCTGGTTTTCTGCTGCAGCACCTAAGGGTTAAGACTAACTATGCCACCTACTGATACACAGTGTACAATAGTCGAATTTGTTCGAACATGTGGCAATGATTTAACTGATGACCATCCTGTACATTTGGAGACTTCTTCGAAAGAGACATTTCTGAAGAAGGCCAAAGATGTACTTACTTTCCTAACATCATGTGACCTATGGAAAGAGCGATTTCCCTTTTTAATGAAAAAACACTAAAATCATTCTCAGTCTTTGTAGGGAGAGTGGTCAGTTTGTGCTAGGGTGTAGGAAAACAGGACCTTCTGGGGTATTTGCCGTGACTTCTAGGTAAACCTTAAGTGCTTGAACCGGGCATAATGTCTTGTCTGCTAAACTGAATTTTCTTATAAGAATGGATTTCCTTTTTAAAGGATCCATATTCTTGGCCAGGAATGATGGGCCAGAGGACAATAATAATTGATGGTCAGCTATCTGCGTGATGCATCGTCCCCATCTCAGAGAGCCCAGTTCATTAATACTGTACGAGCTCCTGATGCTAACGCAATCAAGACCACCTTTTGTAGCCTGTGCGCTGTGGTTGTATGGGGTCCACTGAATTGAGGGGTTGATAGAAGTCTAAGCACCTTGTTCAGGGACCAAGTAATTGGAAGCCTTTTGGGAGTGGGCCTTTGTAAAGCAAAGACTGCAAAGGGAAGTGACAACTTCTATACTGGAGTCAATCCCGAATCAATAAAGCAAGGGTTCCGTTAATGCAGCCTTGTATGCCACGACTGTTGTAACCACATGGCATTTGTCTTCAAGAGGGTATATAAGAAAAATAAAGTTTCTATAGAAATCTCAACCGAGTTCTCAGTATGGATATAATCTAATCATATCTTCCATACGGACTGGTAATGCTGGATAGATGTCCGTAATTTTTGCACTAGGTACCTAGCAATGTTGAGTGAGTAATTATCACGATAGAAATTCTTAAAAAAACTATATGTGAAGGTCTCGGCTTAGAAAGGAGAGACTTTCCCTCCTACTGTCTGGTACAGAACAGCGGACATCAGTGGAATTGATCTTTTTGTCCGTTGTTGAGGTAATAGGAACCAATGCCTGTTTGGCCAATTTGGGGATATTAAGTACATTATTCCTATGAAGGTTAGAAGTTTGCTCAAAACCTTTGAAATCTGGGATGGAGGAAAAATAATCATCCTCCCCTTGTCCCACTCTTAAGGAAGGCATCTCTTGCTGTTGCTTGACTGTCCAGGTTTGGAGACACATACATTAGGAGTTTGTGATTCTAGTATGTGGCAAACAGATCCACTTCCGGTTGTGGAAGCATGCTGGCTATTATTTGAAAAGAGTGGTTGTCCAACATCCACTCTGTTGAGGCTGTCGTTTTCCTTGATAGGGAGTCTGCTATTACAATGAGGCCCCCTGTGAGGTGAACTGCAGAGATGGCTAACATTACCACATTGAGAAGGGGTGAATGTCATCCAGACCTCTTAATGTAGAGAAGTTTAAAATTAAAACTGTTAACTGTTTCCATAATCCTCGATACTAAAACGGAGAAAAAAGTAGAATTTTTTCGGAGCGCTGGTAACAACGTGAACCGTTCGCTTTAGACCAAACAGAGAGTAATGGCTCCTTGGTCTTTTAACGGCCTGGTTGCAAACAAGAGGGTGGATGCACATACACAATAGTCACTTCTCTTTCTTGCAGGTTATTTTGACGTTGGAAAAACTGGGTTCAGCTTCGCTGAAGATAAGGGAAAGTGCCCTCTTATCTTTGAGTCCATTATATACTCCATCATGTGTTATAATGTTAATCATTACGACACAATACCTGGCCAAAAGACAAACTAGAAGAGAATTCTTTGATATTAGTTTGGTCACCACGGAGCTCTGGTAGACCATGGAAGGTAACTCATTGAGAATGAAACAGCAACTACGCTATCAAAAAATTTATATTTTTTTATTCAGGAGGCACTATAAAGTTGGGTCATATTTGCTAATACTGGTTATGAGGATATTGCCAGGATTACTCTGTATCTTTATTATTAATGTGGTTTCACTAGATCACCTAGCTGAAATACGTGACACTTATTGAGCTGGCTTGAAGGTTTTTCTATATAAAATAAATATAGATTTTATTAAATCACATTCTTTAAAAACTTATGCACTTGGATAAACCAAAAATATTTCATATCTTAATAAATTTTCTTGGTTGAAGTTAGGACATTCATATGAAATGTGAATGTCCTACCTGGGTCGTATTCGGCCCTCTGCAGAAATTTTTTCTCTGGAAAACACAGCCACAAGTTAAGGCATCTATGAGATTAATGGGTTTGTGTGAGCAAACCTCTTCTGTATTATGAAAACGGTATGTTTCCTGAATCTGCGTTACCAATTTATACCACATTAAAGAATAAAATTACAACAGTTGACTGAATTTGTAAGTGTTATTACTGGGTAATGATTACTCGTAACTGAATCATCCAAAACATGCTACTCTAATCTATTTATCACAGGAATGGAGCATATGGAGAACAGCTAATGACAGTGCTATGTATTAAAAAATACTGCATTTCCAAGTGCCTCCTTTATTGGAGTAATGCAAGGTACTGCTTTTGATTAGTTTTTCTATATGTGCACCAAACATATCAGCAGTTTGAATCCTACTGATATTGTGCACTGAAGTCACCTTGTAACATTAGTGTCTGCAGTAATGACATTACCAAGAAAAGTACAAAGTCCAAATACTGGAATGAAGAACTCTGGCTTATTGTTTCATCTGAGATCTTATTGTAGATCGACAATGTTCTTTCAAGTTCAATATCAGTTCTCAAAACTTAATTGGCTAAATGGTACTATCTGAGCAATGGATAATTCATTAATTATTATGTGCAGTACATTCTACCTACTTTGAAATAAACATTGTTTTACTATGCACAAAACTACTGTATTGAGAATATCAATTCCCTTTTCTAAAGCACAGACTGTACAGTTTCTCTTTGGCTGGCTAAATTTTCCAGCATCACTATTTTTGCATTCAAGACTCATATTAACCAATACTATACACAAAGAAAAATAAAGTCAAACAACTCAAAAGGTGATATCACAAGTGAATGATGATAAACTTGTGAACAAGAGATGCCTGGGTATAACTGACCTATATGTGGGAGATGATGAGCACATGCATAGAAGACCAAGATAAGTGCCTAGTGATTGTGATAGCAGCCTAGTGCTCAAAACTTATAGCCAAAGACTGAGAATCCTCAAATAGTTTCACAGACTTCAAAATTGTCCTTTGGTGCAAAACTGAATTTACAAATTATGAACTTGTGTACAAACTTGGAGCTGCTACATGCATACTGTGCATTACGTTCCTTTAAATAACATTTGTGAAAGCCTGATTGAATGCTGCAGTGAATTCCATTGAGTTCATCTATACTAGATGTTAAACAATTGTTTTCTTTATCAGTTTGAAGAGCTGTGGTATATATGATATCCATCCACACTTCTATCAACCAGTTACTTTTTTGGTGGTATGGTTACAATTACTGTATTGAGTTTTAGCATTGGAGGAATACTGGAATCTATAGACAAATTTCTTGAGTGAATTATCCTATTACATAGTTAATAAGCAAAAAATAATTACTGTACACTTCATCTACCCTTCTAAATCACTAACCAACATGCCTATCTATAACACTAACCCCCTCTTATGACAATTAAACAAGATTCTATCCTCCTGAATTTTTAAAGAAATTTAAGAGTGAATTTTCTACTAAATAAAAAATTTCCTCGATAGTGGGCAATTACGTGAAGGCAATAAGTATAAATTATAAATACAATCAAAAGTTAAAAACTTACAGCTCAGCCTGAAATAACACAAATTTAAGACCCCTTGACTCGGCAAATACAAAAATCTGACAGCTACTGTAATGAAGTCTTTCACAAAGGAAACCACATATTTGAAAATAAGCAAATCAGACATAAACTGCGACACAGTTCTAGCATAATCAACAAATCGACTTGACAACCAGGAAATTTGTGTGCCATCTAAAAACTGATTGCCCTGATTATAGTCTATTTTTTAAAAATAATTTTCCTGCATAAATTCTATAAGCACTATAAAAATGTCCACATTACATGGCTAGTGTTAAGCTGGTGAATATACTACTATACAGCAAAACATTTAAACTCTGCCAGATGCTTTAATAATTCACATACATACAAACATTTATACATACATTATTTATATATATAATCTTCATCCTCACCTCCTACACAGCACCATGCAAAGGGCATCTGAGAAATTCTGCCAGTTATATCTCCCCTATACAGTAGAACTCTCACAACACCAACACAGAATTTTCATCAGCTGTGTTGAGCATCTTAAACACACTGCATCATTCATCACTATCTTGCATACAGTCATGCTCATCCCTTCACACAGTTCAACTGAATAGCTCTAATCTATTTTCTTTTGCTTATATTCAAATCCCCAAATTTCAATTCCAAAATATAAAAGCTGGATAAATAATCCCTTCATAAACTGCCACTTCAGCTTCCATGGACATTTAAGGTCCTTTTTAAATCTTTTACACACAACTTCCTACCTTCTTTGTCCTACCTTTTCTGCGATTTGCCTCATCTCTAAACATACCCTTCATTGGTCCACCTTCCTGGGTTTAATATACACTCATAACCATATTCTTTGCTCACATTTACAGTTTTCCACTTCCCCTCATAACCTTATTCTTGCTCATATATTCACAACTTTCTCCACTTGTACATACTTTCAAACTATTTTAATGATTTCTGCCTTTTCTCTTTACTCCCACAATCAGCTCAATATCATCTACAAACAGCAAAGTTTCCTACTTATTTTCTTCACAACTTGGCTGGTACATCTACTGTTCTTTCTGAGTTCTTGCAACACTCCATTAAAGATATTAAACTACCTAGGAGATACAACAAACCCTCAATGAACCCACTTTCACATCAAACCAATTACTCTTCCTCTTACTTATTTTGACAAAAGCTACTCTTCCACCATAAAAACTTTTAACTGCTCTCATTAGCACCTCTTCTACACCATACCCTCTCTCTCTCAAAACTCTCAACATTGACTACCTTTGGATTAAGTACTAAAGGCCATGTATACTGTACCACAATTTTTTCCCTTTACTTCACATCCACGTATCTACTTATGTTCTTTTAGTTATATATTTGTAAAAGTCAAAATGATCCGTAACTTCTTAATTTCCTCATACTTTTTTGGATATATGCATCACTACTAGCCTTGAGCCCAATTGAACCAACACTAATTTCTGTGGTAGGATTCACATCCAAACACAAGATACTGTGTAAGTAAAGCAAAACCTCAATAAAATATATCTGTCAAATTCAGCCTTGCTTGAGCTGGGAAAGTCCACCCTTATCTTTGTAGCATTGTGTTTAAGCATTTTACGAATTTATAATTGCCATCAAGACCTCATAACTTCTTGATTTCCTCTCACTGTTCGGATATACCAATTAATATGGGCCTCAAACACACGTAGAAAAACAAATTTTGAAACCCTAACTCCATGGTAGGGTTAAAACCTACACACAATAAGCTATGGTTACATTAATTTTATGCACTTAGCAAATGAACACCGTAAGGATTAAGTCAGTTTTTTCTATACATAACTGATGAATTCAGCTACAATTTTACCAGAACTGGCATTGATCCATCCTTGCCATCAAGGCATTATGCTTCAGTGTTTGTTATCTTTTAGGCTGAAATATAAAATCTACTGGTTAATTTTTCACCCAGTATGAATGTACAGTATTTATAATAGCCATAATGACATTATAGTGATGAATGTACCCGAAAACTGAAGAATCTGCAAAGTTTAAATAAAAAAAGTTTTGTGTTATCATAATTGCATACACACACACATATATCTATATGTATATAAATACATACACACACACATATATATATATATATATGTTATTTATGGCTATCATACCTGCAAATATATAGAAAAAAGTTATGTGTCATTTAACATAACTGCATACTACATATATCTGGCAGAAGAGTGACAGTATGCATATATCTGGCAGAAAAGTGACAATCAGAATCAATTCATATATATGCCTCAAAAGCAATAAATGCTTGAACATCGTGCTAGAGTGATAAGGATGGGTCTGTTCAGATCTAACACCGTGTAACTGTATTCAACAGGAGTATAAACGCAAGCGTGGAAACAGACTTGTACCTTTCATTGTTGGCCTCGTGATCAACATTAATTTCCCCCCTAACATACTCCAAGTGGGTTCAAATCCTTTATCTGGATTCAAGGCTTAAAGCACTGGTCATATAAAAAAAAGAATGCAAGGAAATCAAGAAGTTGAGAGCTTACTGTGACTATTACACATCCATACGTACATACATTCATTCAAACATACATACTGTACATACATACACATACACTACCAGTTGCAATACATGGGAAAATATGTAAAGCAAGGAAAATGGAACATGCTTTTTACACCATCTGTTAGGGTAGTTTGTTAATTCTACTGGAAATAAAATTAAATACAACAGTGAAGAGCTAAGTATTTCACCATACTGAACTTGTGTTACTTTACTACCTACACCCTCAATAATGATTAATTTTCACTACTGAAAAAAGGGGGTAAACATGACTTTTACCTTTTTGCCAATTGTCCCCCAAAACACGACTAACATACCACTGCTGACTAATGTCTGCTTCCATAACATCTACAAAGATGCAGCATAACTGGTGAAGATAATGTTATGTGAAAAGAAATGTGTTATAGCAAAACTCATGAGGAAGAAAACAAAGTAAAGGGTTATTAAAGCAGCCCATACAACACACCTTATTCGTGACCTGATACACTGCCTCACTCAGCGTCTGGAACGTCTGGAAGTTAGGAATGGGTACACGTCAAAATTCAGAAACCCAAGCCATGGTCATTTCATCTCATGAGGTCATCACAATTAGCAACTTTAAATCAAAATATTACCTGTGAGAAACACTTACGACATGTACTGAAACAGGAGAAAAATAGCATTCATGAATCAATAAAACCATGGCTTATTTGAATGTTCTTAACAGCTTCTGCTAGGAGACAAAGTGTGTAATATTATGACACTGGCAATTTGCATGGGGTTTAGTTTAAACTAAATATATCCCTAAAGGAATTTTTTCACATGTGTTTGCCTATGAATGTTTTAGATAAGAATATCATACAACATGAGAGATAGCATTTTGTAGTGCACACTGATATAAAAACATGTAAGGGATAATGCTCCTATGAAAATTTATATATAAAAGTAAAATTGTATCTGAGTTTTTTCATGTGAGTACCTTTTACCTACTGATATTTGATGATTTTGTGAAAAATCATCAATAACTTTCAATCTATAGCAAACAAAATCATTATTACTAAGAATAAAACATCTTGAAACTGAAGGCATTTCAAAATTTATAGCTTTCAATCATTATTTCAAGCTTATTGTGTGAAAGCTTTTATATAAGCATCTTTTGCATTTCAGTAAAATTCATTACAGTCCACTTTGATTGTACTGCAAAGACTTTTATGCAAAAGTGTAGGCAAAGCAGAAAAAAAAAACAAAAAACAAAACAAAACAAAAAGCAAAAAAGCACTTTTAATTTTGCACCTCCTGTGACATAAAGTGTCCTTATAATTTTCTTTATCTTCATTTCAAAAGATTGTAGTATACATGCCCTTCTCTTTTCTTTTCCTCAAGAAAATATCATTACAATTTACTGCTAATGGAAAAACCAGCAATACTTACAGTACATTAAAAAAAATTTCTTTCAACAGAAACTTTTCCGATAATTTGAAACAATACATGTTTCCCTTAGTCCTCAAAAATTTCAGCACCCAAAGTGAGAAGGATGAAAATGTCAAAATAAATAGGATTAATGAATTTATAATTTGACAAGACCTGCGATTTTCTCAAATAAGGTTACTGTGTCTGCCATGTCCTAAATTGTTACAATAACACTTTCAAATTTACTGAAGTTGCTGGCTCGCCCTTTATCTACCAAGGAAGTTTCAAAATAACCTTATTTTAGTTACTTGAACATGGATATCAGTACTGTACACACTTTAAAATATCCACTGCGTTACAATGAAAAGGAATGAGTAACAGGATAACAAACTAATCCTCATTACTTTACTATAAAGTACATATATGCAAAACTAACAGCACACTTGAATATTCTCAAACACCTCTTCCACCCAAGGACAGGATGCTAAACAGTGTGCATTTTATTGCTTGAAGAAGATGAACTTAGGCAATCCTTGCCTAATTCTCGTTAACTGAAATGAGTTGTTCATCATATTATTTTACAATACCTGTTTATGAATTATATGCATTTTCCCTCCCAAAGACATTAACTTGCAAGGTCAGGAGTTTAAAGTTGACATTGGTAGACATTTTACACAGCAGTGTAAAACAAATTCCTAAGCATTCCAGTGTAAGCCACTAGTGAAAGCAGAGCATCATGAAAATTGCTGTGTAAGTTTCAAATGCAGAATCTGCCAAGGTTTTCATTATTATCAGCATTTTTGGCAATTTTATGACCCAATTTCCCCTCAAGACTTATGTTTTAGGTGATTTTCCATGGTTATGTCATTTAAAGATTACAGTCAAGACTACCTTTCTGACCGAGTGACATAAGGTGATTGTATTATTAGCAAAACTGTTGCTTTATATAACATTAGGATTGATCTGTATGCAAACCATGCATGAAAATAGTTTTGCTTATTATAAAGCATTTTTATATTTGCTTTTTATACATGCAATATGATTTTTTCAAATGATGCAAGTGTCAAAGATTAAGTCCAAAAATTTAATTGTTTGGCTTATGGGCATTGAGCTCTCTCATTTCTACTTTAATTCCATCACCTTTCTTCCTTGGTAATATATATTAGCTTTTGTTTATTCTATAAAGAATAGAAGTCCTATTAATGAAGCCCAGGCATCTATTTTCACTATATCAAAGTTGAGCAAACCATGCATTCAGCATAATGATGTTATTTAAAAGTTGCAAAATGACCCATATAGTTACTTTTAGTTCTGGATGAAAACTGACATAAAATGTTATTTCTTCCTAATGTGAACAGAAAATGTTACTTCTTATTAATGTGAACAGTTCACTGCTTAGAGCACTTCCATAAAGATCTAAACTCTAAAGAGCACTTCCTTAAAGATCTAATCTCTAACTTAAATATAACAAATTAAATATTGTCCATTTGAATTTTATGAGCTTTGTCGTAAACAAAGTTTTCTATAAACATAGGTAGGTAGCCTTGTATTACCACTGTTGTGTGGCTATTTCAGAATAAAAACTCAAAATGGTATAAAAAGGTCTTGCATACCAAAGAAAACAGGCAGTTTCTGTTTTCACTAAAACCCTCTTTGGATATGATTCTTTGAGATAGTTAATGAAAATGGTCAGAAACTGTTAGTAGTGCTTGGATCTTTACTGGTCAGGAACTGTTAGCATTCCTTGGGGGTCCTTACTAGTTGGTAACTGTTAGCATTGCTTAGGTCTGTGCTGGTCAGTAACTGTTAGCAGTGCCTGGGTCTTCACAGGGTTAACTATGACAATAATCATGGCTTGTGCCCTGCTGTGGGAAATATTATTTTACCTACAGTACTATATCATAATTAGTAAGCAGCTGTTAGTGGTGCTATTCATTTAATAATTTCAAACAAAATGCTATCTTCCCAAGGGCTGATTCACTGCAGTGAGACAGGGATTCCTCAAATTCTTTAACTGATTAAACTGATATGTATCTTATACTGTTTTCAAGTTCACTGAATTATATTTGATTTTCTTAATTTTGTGGGAATTGTCACTAAAATTTTTTATGAAGCTTATGGCTGTAAAGTGGTTCGCTAAGGTTATATATTCATTTCGTATCACAGGTTCTTTACACTTTTTTCAGTACTGTAACCGTGGGGAACTAGAAAAATTTTCGTCTGTTTGCCTAAACTTATGCCATATCTTGGAATTGGTTTACTACTAAATATATTAGACATTGTTTCCAAGAGATAATTGCTCTTACATTCTATTCTCAACTTAGGATTCAGCTTGATATATTGTACAGGCAATCACCAGTTATCGGCAATCCAGTTTTACAGCACTTGTCTAGCGATGAAAATTGGTGATTTTTGGCGCACATAGCCAATTTCCACTTATCGGCGGCAATAATCGGGCATAGGTATTGGCACCGATCTCCAGTTATCGGTGCCAATACTTGGTTAATGGCGCCAATAAGGGCCGAAAATTGCTGATTTTCGGTTATCTGCAATTTTCGCTTATCGTCACATCGTCGGAAAGGATCACCCGCTGATTTCAAAGTGTCAATTTCTAGTACTACTGATATCAGTACTTGTAATAATCTGTTGCCAGTGCCCTATTTAATTTGTAAAATCTACTGGTGTATAAGCTGTTTGGCGTTCCCACTGAGTTTTTCTATAATTAGTATTTCTGACTACCATGAAAATGTATGATTACATGGCTGTAGAAGGGAGATGAATAAAGATACTGTAAGTTTGCTGCACTGTTAATGCCTGCTAGAAAACTATCAGACTCATCACCATCATCCCTGTGCATTTAAAATGGCAGCAATTTCAACATTACTTTTACAAGCCAAGGGAGTGGAGAGGGCCCTAATTTTGTTCGCAATTACTCTTACCCTGCTACATTCATCTGGTATGTCAGATTACACTCTACGAATAATTTGCCTTAACCAATAGGACACAATTTTGAAAATCTCCTTCCTCAGCTAGCCTGTGGACAAGAAAACCAGGAGTCATCACCTGTAAGATATATGGTTTTCTTCAAGAAGCGGCAGATGGCTCTCAATGTGAATGAGCAAAAGCTCCCCAATATTTTTCGAGGTAAAAGAAAAGGTTGAAACACCAAAAGGAGCTATGGTGCAATCTTACTGTCTGGATTTTGGCATCCAAGTCTAAAGCATAAGACAGAACAACAGATAGCACAACATTAGCAAGTGTAATTCTACCTGACAAGGCATGTAGTTTTCTCACATCTTGGTAATGCAAATGCCACAAGTTATACAGCCATCACTGCTATTCTGAATGGAAGAATTCTTTAGTTTGTTAAGATGCTCTGGTTAGACTTGTATCGTAGATACAAAAGTCAGCAACCACAGACCAGAAGGTTGGCTGAAGCACACATTGGCATTGTATAGAATTTATTGTAACCTACTACAGATTTTGTAAGGTTACTTTACATTAATACATTAAATTTGTGACCTCTGATGTACTGAATTTTCTTTAAAAATTTTATACAATCTACAATATTGTTAAAAATCTTTAACTACTGTGTATCTTTAAGGGTGATATCTCTCTCTCAAGGTGTAACACAATTGAATCTTTATGAATGATTGCTGACTGTTCAAGGAATTCTCATTGTATTTAATGGATTCTTGTCTTCACAAGTTCTTACACTATAAATCTTATTTTGTATTCACCAACCTTTTACTAAAGAACATCTATATATTCCCTTACAATCTTTTTTCAACTGTAACTGGTAACCAAAGAATGCAGTGAGCAGACACTGATATTTACACACATACAAAAATATATGGTAGATGGGGGAGAGACTGTAGAACGTTAAATTCTTAGACACTGTGAAAAATTACAAATATTTAAAGTAATCTGTATTTTTCCTAATATACAAACCTGAGGTCTTTATATAAGGGATTTACTTTGAGCAAGCTGGAAATCCAGCCGTTAAACTTTTTCAAAGTGGTTATGGTAACAGCTACCAATGGTAGGGGTGGAAGCACCGCCCACAAAGTCGGTGCGCATTCAATTCTGCGCAGTTTACCTTTTGGCCCAGATAGGAGCATAGGGGGTGGTAAGGGGTGGGACCCTCATGTAAAGATCTCAGGTTTGCATGTTTGGAAAAAATACAAATTATTTTGAAAATTTGTCATTTGTTCCTACACAAATACAAACCTTCAGTCTTTAAATGTGGGAGACTTACTTTTGTAGGGAGGATTCTGAGTAAACCTCTTAACAGACGGGTAGCTCTGCTCATCTGGGTACTCTCTTCCTGGCCGTGAAAGAGTAAAGGAAGGAGACCATACCTCTTGATCTACTGAACAAGAGAGATGTTAAATCATCAGACTTCCGGGCATTTCAAATTAAAGGAAAGTAATATCCTTGAATCGAAAAGGTTTGGATGAACCCAAAATGTCCGAGACTGTAAAGCCAAGAATAACCAACTGGTTTGCTCATAGTCAGCCCTCTCTCCCCTTGCTAAAGAGAAGGAAGGATTTGCATCTTCTAATCCAAATGGTGCTAGATTATAGATATGATAGTCATCTAGATCACCTGTATGCATGCCGATCCAGTACATGATGGCTCGTTTTCTGTTCCTCTGCCCACTGGAAGAGGAAAATAGACACGAGAAAGGGAGGAGGCCAGTCCCTCACACACTTTCTCTTTGCAGCCGCACACCTTAGGCACGACGCAACCTGTCCCTCATGAGCTGGGTAAACTACATGACTTGTTGAGCATCCACCACAGGATCCAAGGAAAAGGAGTCCAAGGACTTATGGTCAACGTCCCATGGTAAAAGGACATGAATGTAATCTGCATGATTACATTCCATCCCAGTGCTCGACCAACAGGTTCTTCCTGAATGTGATGGACAGACCAATGCCCCCGCCCTCGAAAGATCTGGCCCGAAACGTACCGATGTCTACCAGGAAGTTGTGGGGTAAGTTCGTTGGATCATCTCATTAGTCAGAGAAATGACAATTTGGACACCATTTCTCAGCCAACTCGAAGCTAAAGAATGAGTCGTTGGCATTGGGCTGAAAGCCTAGTCTTTATGGAGGCAACATAGACGCCATACTCTCGTTGGAACCACAGACCACAGAAGTGGAATGATCAACCTCACTGATCACATTCGAAACATGTAGAATGGTGAAAGATGCAAGATTCCAGATGTAAATGAATACCAAAGATGTCTTGCTTTGTTCAAGAGTGTGAGGAGACAGAACAGAACAGCACTAACTTCAGTAAGATGAGAAAAGAAGGACTATAATCAAGCTTCTTCAGAGGTTGAACAAATTTCCGGAAGCCAAGGTGCCCAGATCAACTGTCCTTATCTCCTGACTTCAGCAAATAAATTGTTATAATTACATCAAACTTGCTTGGGATGTGTCTGGTTGGCTACTGTACTGAATGTTCTACTGTCTACTCATGTACATGTACACTGCACTGCAACAGATTAGATGAAAGGGCACTAGGACCTTTGTTGACCATGGTACTACCACAGTGTCGTTGCTATCACACCTAAGAATGTCTATCTTTGGATCTTGAGACTCTTGAAAGTCTAAAAAAAACTGTGCTTAAGTTCGAAGAAAGGAAGTGTAGGAGCCCGCTGCCCTGGTCAATGTTTCGAAGAATGAAAAATCTCTGGAGGAGGATAGTGTAACCATGGCACTATCTTGGTGTCATTGCCGTCAAAGGAGTGCCTATTCGGACCCTGAGATTCCTGAAACTGTTTTAAGATCCACATAACATTCTCTCGGGCAGTGGATCAACTGGTAATTGCAGCAGCAGCAGCTACTACTTACATCTCCCACTCCTCACGGGGGGAGTGTAACTACATCAAGTCAAAAGAAATGGAGCTCCTAGACACAACTTCTTGACTGAGTAGGAACCAAAAAACAAGTTGTTGAAACTTAATTTGGAGGTGCTGTTGATCTCCCGACGAATCAGGCGTAAAGACAGGAAGTTGTAAGCCCAAGACTTGAATCACAGATGTGAGAGATGTCTCCTAGGCACCAACAGCATCTGAGATTTCTAGGTCACTTATCCAAGTACTAACTAGCCCCAACGTTTCTAACCATGGATAAGAAAGACGTCTCCTAAATGTCAACAGAATCCGGTGCTAAAGGAGGTCATCTGTCCAACTACTGACCAGATCAATCATTGCTAACTTTGCTGACCGGAGGAGAAGGGATATTTTCAATGTGGCATGGTCGATGGTTGTTATGCCCACAGTCTGTAGAGACAGAGCAGAATAGTAACTCTTTATGTTGCAATCTAGCACATCAGTCAAGAGTGCAGCAGCAAAGATGTCAGATCCATTTTCTTGCATTCTTATATCCAATGCAAATTTGAAGGTTTATTTAAACCATGCTCTTTAACTAGATTCCACTTTTCACATATACTGTACAAGTATACAGTATGTATATCTTAACTTGACATTCTTTACAAATTCAATATTTGGAGAAGTTGAAAATGAAAAGTCAGATAAAGCTCCTCTGATATGTTTACACTGACTGTGAATTGAAGCTAGGACAATCACATATGTGTAACTGTCAGGGTTGACCTGCATTCTCTCCTTACAGGGATACGGTCATGTAAGTTATTCAAGTACCATAGATCAAATGAGTATGGCCAATTTGAAGATAATATAAATTTGCAGTACATCAAAGTGGCATTCTTTTCAGTGGGAACATTACGGTCCACAAGCTAATTTAATTTGTTGTTACCATGTTCATTATGCCATCATGTCTACCATTCATAGATGATGGGATTTACATATTTTAAATAATAACTGATCTGCATGCTTGCATTTTATCTGGTTATGGTAGATAAAGCTTTGGGTACTTTCGGTTTCTTCGCTTTCCTTAGAGCCAAAATGGGTAGTGATCCAGAATACTTCCACAATTACATCAACATCACACAGTATATCTAACTTTTATATTAAAAATTTATTCTGCTGCATAAATATTTTTAAAAATAGTTTTGAAGGCCTTCATTAGCACTTCCAAGTCACTGAAAATATCCAATTTTCTATTGTTACATATTTCTATTAATCTTAATCACTGGATTTATTGAAGAAAATGCTGCTGTGAAAACAGAAGCACTGTTTGGTAAAAAGCACTAATTTATTTTACTGTGAACATTTCTGTAGGAGTACAGTAATGGGGTCTGCCATTAAATAAAAACTTACAAAACATAAAAGTACAACTCCAAAAATCATGATTACAAAGCCAGTGACAAACACTGACAATCAGTATCTGGACAATAAGAAAGTAAATAATCTTGGTAATTATACAGTTGGCTTCAAGACTTTTGGTGCACATCAGGTTAGGATAAAAATACATCAAGGAATTCCACAATGTTGTTACTGACCTAACATTACTGTTATTTGGTAAATGGGCTTTTGCCAATTCTTAATGTTTAGTAACTTTAGTTTAATAGGTCCCAATGCCCATAGCTTCTCCTCTGATAAAAACAGGAATATTACCTGTTACATAGTGGAGTTGCCAGATGTCTCCTTAGCTTGTTGCAATTAGTACCAAAATGAATGAAGCCAACCATACACTGAGACTGCAAAGTGTTCCAAGTCTTAATATTGCACCTTCTCAAAATTACTGAGATTAAATGTTTGGAAAATTATTTTAGAAGAAATTCTAATGTAACCCTGATTTCTAATGATAAATAATATGGCAATCCTTGTTTGATTACCCAGCGTCCTGTAACTAAAACGAGATGACACCATTGTTTGATTATCCTTTACAGTAAGTTGATTTCAATCATATTAACTTGGGAAGGGCAATTTCAATAAAATTCTATTGAGTTTATGGGTGAAATAGTTGGTATGACAAGCGGGTAGTCAGCCCAGGTAAATCCTCAGGTACTGTTCAAGTACTTGTGCACCAATTTCCTTTATGACCTTTGTGGCTCAGTTGAGTAACCTTGCCTTTCATTGTGAGTAAGTACTGGTTTCAATCCTGATGTAAATGTAGAATTTCTACTGCGCACTGGACTGAGTATATATTTACACATCATCATTATTACTATTTTACCAGGAGTTAATCACAAAAAAGGTGAAAGAGCAGGTACTATATTCCTTAAACTATTTCAACCACTTTTTCACTACACATCTGTCCCTTAAGTAGAACCTCATTTGTTCAGCATTTTCTGTCCACCCTTCAAGGTTTAGGCCATCCACCAATTCTGCCTGTGCCTCATGCACCTAAACTGCCTGCTGGGCAACAGCTAAGCAATAATTCACTCTGAACTGCCAATACAAAGTTTTTCTTGGTTTGGCCTTTCTAAGTCAAGCTGTGTCCATCAAACACATGGATATTATAAATACAATATATTTTTAGTCTCTTTCACCTTTTCTACAGATGACAAAATTTCATGGTATCAAAATCTCAATGGTGGAGAATTGGGTGACACTTTTACATCAACTGAATCTGAGAGGGTCAATTTAAATCTACTACAAAGTGACATCTCATTCATACGGTCGGAACCACAAAATACAATTAGGGCTGTTATGTCCTTAACATACGTAAATTGTATTCTATACATAGTATTTTACTGTATGCAATACATTTCCTTCTGAGGAGTCATTCTTTAATATCTTCTTTATGACTATGCTCCTCACAAGGACTATGAAAAATGCCATTTTATTACTACAGTAGAACCCTGGACCTTGATGCTAATCTGTTCCAGAAGAAGTGTCGAGATGTGATTCAGTCAAGATCCGAATAAATGATTTCCATGAGAAATAACTGAAAACGGATTAATCCGTTCTTGACCACCAGTTGTTACCCTAACCTTGACTTTTATACAAAACATTACACATAAATTACATTAAGTTCAGAGTTAAATAACATACTGTATTAGACGCACTTTTTGATTTTTAAATGTATACTGTATGAAAAACCTGCCCTACATCCAATGCGGCCGTATTACCGATGGGAGACCAAGCGCTGTAGATAGGCTAGGTACTATGCCGTACTGGGTAGGCACAAAAATTGTTGCTAATAATAAAACATTGAAAAACAAGCCTAATTATTATGGTATATTAGTAAAATATTGAAAAGCTGAATTATGTCTCATCACAAACTTAAGAAAAATTGCTTACAATACATCGGCAACTTGCCTTTCAGCCATTTGCCATGAGTGGACGTAAACAAACCATAGTGCCGCCCTGGTGGCCTGTTGTGGTAACATAAACGTTTACGTACCGTAGTATTTATGGTAAATTTCATACAAAGTACTGGAATACTGTACGTATATTACTCTTACAATACCGTATTGTACTTCATGGGACCATGTTTTTATCAAATACGGTACAAAAAGCCACAAAAACTAAGGAAATAGCTCAAGACACTTGAAGCACAGCTGAGAGGGGTTTAAATGACACACAGGAACAACGTGCCAACTAGCGCGAGACTGACTGATACATGAAGCACCTTGTTTACAAAAATCATATGGTCCATCGGGTCGGACTGCGGTTTTTTGTTTGAGCTCCGATGCAAAATTTACTGGACATTTCACGTCAAAACCAAATTATGTCGAGTTTGATATGGTCGAGGACTGGGGTTCTACTGTATTTGTCACACTTTGTATTTCATTAAACCTACGGCATAAAGCTTATGGTAAAATTCTCTTCTTTAAATAGTATTAAATCCTGACTTCAACATTCTTGGATTATAATGTATGGCAAAAAAATTGAAGGAACTTTGATAACTTATTCTAAGGGGCCAGTTCACATGAACAGAGTCATTATAGCACAAACAAAATCTAGTATGTCTGTGCAGGCCATTATTTTCAATATATATCTGCCATACAGTTAAGGAATGTCACAAAAAAAAAAAGACATACAAGATGTTTTCATGCATATCAGCACAATACAACTGATCTTAGGACATAACAGTTATCTTACTTTCGAAGTATTTTACTATTAAGCACATGCTTAGCATTTCTAGTGTTTTTGCTCTTTTCATTCTAACAGATAACAAAAATTCAAATGAATTACTGCAATGTATTCTATGCCATTCAAACTTACCTCACAAACATATACAGAAAACATATGATATGCAGTATAGCCAAAAAAAAACAACTATCAAAATACCAAGAATCATAAATGCCTTAAAACTTCAGTGCCTGAAGTGCCTTCATTTTGCAATGACATATGATGAAGCTTGTTTATAATAAAAAAGTAAGCATTCGCATGCAATGTTTTTAAAACCACTGCAAAATGCAATCACTAGTCAAAAGTCAAGGAAATAAGCTGTGACGATGAAACGAGTTACAAATTACCACCTCCTGCAAATCTTCCCTTTTCTCAAGTGTAAGTACATTTACAGTAATTAGTTACAAGGAATGGCATTACCTCTTATCTGGTACACAATTGGTTTTGCAATTTCCACACAAGAGGGGATACATTTCCTCTGCAACATGCAAAGGATTTCAATGAAATCCTTTTGAAAATACTTTACTCAAAGCTTTACGTTATTTTCCACAAAATATTTTTTTAAATACACTGGCACCTAAACTTAACAGACTTTTGATACATCCAAGCTGCACTTAACAGAATAATCCTATAAGCTCGCTAATCATAACAGATGCTGAAGTGAACACGACTGATACTTGCCACTCTACCCCGGTTTCCAAGGCAACTGTCCCAACATGCCCCACTGTGTACCTTTCTCCCACTCACTTGAGCATTTAGTGTGTTTGTCTGCCATGTAGAGTCTGTACTTCACATCAATACAGGCAGTTCCCGGTTATCAGCAGGGTTCTGTTTCTGAGGGTGTGATGATAACCGAAAATTGCCGCTAACTGAAAACCGGCGATTCCGGCGCTTTTTCGGCGCCAAAAAGCGCCGATTTTCGGTTATCGGTGCCTCTGTTAGGTATGTATCGGTGCCAATACCCAATTATCGGCGCCAATAAGCGGAAATCAGCGATTTTTGGCGCCGAAAATTGCCGATTTTCATCGCTAGACAAGCGCCATAAAACTGGATTGCTGTTAATCGAGCCCGCCGTTAACCAGGGACTGCCTGTATCCATCTTTTACATCTAATTTGCGGCATAGCAACTGGGTCGACCTAGACATGTTTGAATTACTCTGTGGGTGTGTTTTCCATGCTACATTTTCTCTATCACATGAATGAACCTGTGATCAAACTATTGCCTAGTCTGTGTTTAATAATAAAACTTCATGCTCTTTTATATGACAATTAATTCTTTTATCTGTAGGGATTATAACAGGGGTTAATATTGAGAAAAGTGACAGCGTAAATTACCTGATTACACGTCTGAAAAAACAAGTTGCTTTTTTTGAAGAACAGTTACATATACTGTAGATGCTAAAGTGTAATTCTTGATATAAATGTGAACAAACACACACACACAAATAGTCTGTGTGTATATATATATATATATATATATATATATATATATATATATATATATATATATATATATATATATATATATATATATATATATATATATATGTATCATAACATGCGATGTATATATGCAAATGTACCATGTGAACACAAGTGACATTTAAATCCTAGCATTCCTGACTAACTTTGACTTAGGCTTTATTTTGTCCACTTCAATGTTAAATGGACAGTATACATCAAGACATAAGTTCATGATGTACAAAAATATATATCAAATTAGATTATATAGTTATATAATAAAATACACAACAAATCAGAAATAAAACTATAAAAAAATATCAGCATTTTTGGACAGCATTGCTCAGCCTATCACCTTTGTTCTCATACATTTTTTGTGGATTTCTTAAATGACAAAGATCGTAACAAAAGATCAATTATGTTAAGAGTGAATTACAATTGTTAGAAGGAACTAAAATGATATGGTCTTGAGTTTTGTTGATCTAAGTTTTATATTTATTGACCTTTTTAGGTCCAATACTAATACTGACAATTTTTTAAGAGGATTGTGCAAGCTGTTCAGCTAAGTAATAATTTCATTAATACACTGAGGCACAACATATAACAATGAAAAAGTACCATATGCACTGCATGTGAATTGTATGCACATTTGCCTGCTGATTTTATACCGAGAGAGTAGCTACCCATTCGTACTCACATTTCGTTGTCTCTCATGTGTGTGTGTGTTATGGTAATATTTACTTATTCAGAATAGCGTACAAAACACACTGTAAGCTACCTGAGCTTACGCTACCATAGATCACTTGTTGAAGCACTGGTAAAAACGCAATGTGCTGTAAGTATTTACTGGTACACAAAATTATATTGGTCACATTTTATTGTGGAATATTAACTTCATCAATACTTGGAGTAAAATAACTATGTAAAATGCAAGCACAAAAAAAGGGAGGAAGCATAAAGACAGACACTCAAACAATTGCTTATGGAAGTACAATTAACATGTAACCAGCAAATGAGCATATAACCTATACAGTACTTGTAAATTTACTGATTTTCACTTTAGTATTACTGAATTTATATGAAAATGTTCTCAGTTTGTCAATTACAGTGTGTCTATTCTCTCTTTCCCTCCAGTATTGTGTATCTATTTTACTCACAGTTTTACTGAAGTTAGTATTCCTTTATAAAATGTGATCAGCATAATTGTGGTTATCAGTAAATGCAGTTCATTCACAGTAAATGAAGTTCATTCAACAGTTACTCAAGGTTTTGACTAGATATCCAATTGCCTGAGGTGAAGTAGATTAAGACATTTTTGACAGTGTAAAGATTTAGTAAATCTTTTCATACCATACTGAATAACAATAATGCTGTGATATATCTTTAATAAGCCCTGCACACACACACACACACGCACACATGGAGATTTTAATGAAATGTTTGTTCAACATCTAATTTGGATATACCAAACAGTAGCTGCTTGAACAGTATAAAATCAGCAGACATACAAACATACTATATATGCTCACATGCAGTGCACACAGTACTCTTACTATATTTCATTATTCCTACTTGTCCTGTTGCATTCACTGCTGACTTTAAATGTCACTACACAGCAAAAATGGGAAGAAGAGTGAGACAAAGTTTCACACAACTGCTACACCAGCTCTGGGGTGTTATGTATCATATATGTACTAAAGTCGACCCTCATTGAGATGGACTAATAGGGGGCTAGAGTGTCCGTCTTAGCTGATAGTCCCCGGTTTACGACGGGTCCGGCTTATGACGTTCCGAGGTTACGACGCTTTTCAAATATATTCATCAGAAATTATTTCCCGGTTTACGACGCATGTTCCAGGGTTACGATGCGTCGTATGCCGATCCGACGGAAGAAATATGGCTCCAAAACGGCTAAATAATCAAAATTTGGAGGGTTTTTTATGAAAAACTCAATAAAAATGTAGTTTACATAGTTTTCAATACACCCAAAGCATTAAAAGTAAGATTTTCTTAAAATTTTTGACGATTTTCGATGATTTTTCGGTTTACGACACTTTTCGGCTTACGACACGGCGTAAAAACAGAACCCCCTCCGTAAACCAGGGACCGCCTGTATATATATACCTATAATACCTATAAATATACAGTACTGTATTTCATTATTTTTATAAAGGGTATGGATAATAAGCCAATGTAGAAACGTCTGAATGAAAGCTCGTGGTAAAAGATGAAAAATGAAGAATAAAACATCATAAAAATTTTAGAATTCAGCCACATATGTAGATGCCTAGGCCGAGACATAAGAGCACAATAATAAGTAAAATGAAGTGGAGTCTCCAAAAGGAAGAGTAAGATTTTTTTTCTTTTTTCAGGTTTTTTATTTTACTTATTTATTCATTATAGTTTATTATTATCTATATTAATATACTGTTAAATAAATAAGATGATTAAGATCATAAGTAATAAAATAGTGGGACAATTAACACCATAAGTTCACAAACAATTTGTTTTCAACAAAAACATTTTTAAAATGCAAAAATATACATGATCAAAATGACTGTAATTCAACTTATGAATTTTAACGATAAGTAAGACTATAAAATACATTTCATCATATCGATCTCAGAGAGGGTTGGTTTTTTTTATTGTTACTGACGTCGCCACCAGTTTGCTGTCATAAATCTGAGGACGGTCCGGGAATAGGATTCGCAGTGATGACATTACCACAACAGACTGTTGTGGGATTTTTTTATACCACTATATTAAAGTTAAAATTATTTTTGAATTCACGTTTTCATGAAGAAATTATTATATAAAGCAAATTATTGAGCCATTTTTATCAGCAGTCAAATAATGACAATCATGGCAACATTCAAACTTACTTCCATCATGACATATGTCTATAAATAAAACAGAAGTAGAGGGCTGTCATTGGCTAGCAGATCTCCATGGCAACCGTCATTTGCTATGTAAACACAAGTATTGTTCAGTAACTCGGCTTTTGTCTTCATAAAGTTTACCTTTGTCATGTCGTTTCTTTCCTAAAAAACATACAAAGCATCATACTGCAGCTACCATTTGGGCAGCAGATAGGTAAAACTGTTAATGCTCACTGACTGGCTAAGATACTTCCTACCGTTCCAGACAACAGCGTTTCTTAACGACGGTACATACCGTGCTGGGTTAAATTGGCAATGTTGAAGGCATTTCAGTTCATAAGCAGTATAAATACAGAACAGTATTTATAAAATAAAAAATATAATGAAAAGTTTTTATTTACATCTGGTAAATAAAAGGAAAATAGTCACGACGAGCGCAGGAACAACAGTAATCCATCTAAACGTATCAACATTACGCTTAATTTTAAATCGGATGACCTCTTCAGTGTCCGTTATCCGAAGTCCAGATAATGAGGTCAGGCTTAACGAGGGCCGACTGTACTGTACCGGGTCTTTGTTACTTATCAGGAGGCAGGAAACTAAATTATCAAGTAAGTTAAAGTGCCAGTGTAATGACTTTGCCTTTAAAACAACTTAAACAATTTATCTATCACCACTTATAATGCTGATGAAAACAAATGGATTTACCAATGGCTTTAAAAAGCATTCTATTTATCTAATAGCAGAGTACTTTGTTTACACTCATCAGCATTGGTACAAAAATTTAAGGGTATGATGCCAAACATTATGAAATAACAACAAAGCCATAACAGCAAATCTCATTTGAGGCTTTCTATAAAATAGAAAAATGAATTTTCCCTCCAAAGGCAAATTTCTAAATTTCAATTAAGACTGAGTAGACATTTAGTTAAAATCCAAAACATCTTAATTAAAAATCTTCATCGATGTCTTCAATAGTCGCTGTTCACAAAAACTAAGCACGGTTAATCATTAAGCAACATTTCAATCTACCCTTTTGCAGAATCTTTAATGATTCACAAGGATGAATGATAAATTTATTGCATCTTACAAACATTTATCATACTCTACTAAAAATGAGTGCATTTGGTCTGCTGGTTATGACAGTTGTAAAACACCAGAACTTCTATATTTTTTGTTGTGTACTAATAATTTAAATCTTCAATGCTTATGATGGTCTAGTACAAGAAATAAAATTGGTATATACAGTACATTAAGATCACATGACCTTGGGGGTGAGGATGGGGAATGGGTGGAAAGCAGATGACTGCCTTCAAGAGGCTAACAAAACAATCCCCATAACATAATCGAATGACTTAGGAAGTAAAACATTAATGAAAAATTTGTATCAGTAACAACCTTCCTATACGAATCCTTGAAACTCACTCCAAAACATATACTGTAGATATTTGCCTATTTTATATGTTCACTCCAAAACATATACTGTAGATATTTGCCTATTTTATATGTTAAAGTTATTGAATCCAAAGGGCCTTCATTACTAAGAATTCAGCTCCTAACAATATTTTTTAAGACCAGAAAATGTTAAAAACTAGTTTACTATGTAACATGCCATTAGGTTCATTCTTAAGTGCAACTTAAAATGGTGCATAGAAATCTGAATTGTTAAGTGCTGTTTTCAGTTCCCCCCATCATGAATGTAAGCCATCTCCTTAATTTTTTCCAGTCTTTAAAATATCACATGTTCGTAGCTATTTAACTGCATGTCATATAGGCCAATTCTAATATTTACATAAATAATAGTTTTGAAAAAAAAAAATGAAATCACAGCACACCAAAAGCTCTGATAATTTACAATGACACATTTTACTAACCTTCAAAGTCTGACTTGTTTTCTGTCTAGGTTTCGATGGGGGTAGGGGATGTTTAGGTCGACGGCCAGTCAGAATTTCAGAGACATAAATTCTCGCCCCCAGTAATCATCAGAACGTCGTGGACATATGCTATCATCTACCCAACCTGTTAAAATTGGTAACACAATGTAAATACACTAATTAAAAGTCAAAATTCACAAAGAATATTACAAATCTTGAAAAAACACTAAAACTCATTAAAATATTCACAATCAAATTATCATATGTTTGCTACTTACTGATTTATAATCAACACAAGGAACTTCCAAATTCCTTAATGTTCATACAAGAAAATAAAAAAATTTTATCAACATTTATTTACTACAGTTGTCATTTTTACAGATAAATAATCTACAGGTAACTAGAACATACAGTAAAAATAAAACTGCTAGATTCCATAATTCATGCAGTGCACTAAAAAATTAAATAAACACAGAAATAAACTGTCTCTTATTACGAAATGTTTAAGGCTACAGAGTACTGTATCACATTCATTTTAAGAAAATCTTCGTAACAACTACTAGAATATTTTTCAACACTACTGTACTTTTAAATGCTAAGATAGTAATGAACATATACATGTCATTGTGCCTGGCAATATTGAAACATAAGCAACTCCATCAACAAAGTATATTTACTAAACCTAGAAGTTATACTAGCTATTTTGTATATGCCAAGTGTAATGGAGACCACTTCAGCAGCAAAAATTTATTTTCTGACACATCATCTACAAAAAACAGTTAAAGCGTAGACAGAAACAAAGAAAAAACTTAACCAACAGAATTGCATGGAATATTAAAAGACCATAGAGCAAAGCACAGTACAAGAGAAACTTAGATGCTACTTCTTTTACATCAATAGATTGCTAAGCAAAAATAATTCTTACAGATTTAACTGCTAATATGCAAAATAACATTACTTCAACAAAGTTATAGGCAAAATTTAATGCAGAAATATAAGTAAATCACATCTTTAGAAAGAAAATGGCTCATCTTTAGAAGTTCAACAAAAGCCACATATACAGAAAAAAATGAACATCAATCGTTTCTTTGAAATATATCATACTCTGATGCTAATCTACCTTTTGTTTTTTTAACAGCTAACTAGAACCAATTGCTTCATTCATCACAGACAATGTTTAGATATCAAATAATACAACATATTAAATTGGCTTAACTGCAAACCTCAAAAAACTTAAAAACATATATGCTACACAAAACATACAGCATATTCTCTCATTTTTTTTCCTGTCCGGTGTATAATTTGTCTAATCTTCCTTTTTTTTTTTTTGCAAGTATCTCGGATGTCCAACCTTACGATTTTTACTTCTTTCCCTCTGATAATCCTCATCTCTTCAAGTTACTTTATGCAATCTAGTGTTGCATAATAGGTCAGGGAGTTGCGATTACTCAAAAATAATGAATTATGATCTTACCACAAGTATATAATACTGAGCAGGGGAGAGCCAGCATTATAAAGTCAAAGTTAAAGTGCATTTCAATTACTGTGCAAAATCACTACATTAAAGTACCTAAAAAAACTTATAAGCCCAATTTACCATTAAAGGATGTTATAAAAATATCTAAACAATTTTTCATGAAAATTACGTTAAGCTGTCAATTTATTAAACTGCTGAAAGGTATTTCAACATACATAAGACTTGACTAATCACAACAAACAATTACCAATTCCACAAAGAATTCTCAGTTTTTTCATGTCAATCTTCACACAAAAATTTGGATAAACTTAAGTATATTATCTGAGAACCATAAAATATATATTTGTTTGGAATTTTATTGCTTCGTCTGGTTTTTCTCTTTTCCAGAGTCTACATAGAACAAACACTTTAGTGTACGTCGTAAATAACTTTAGTACCATAGGAAGTCTGTAGTTTCAATATTTTTCATATTAATGACATTACTACTAAACCCTTTTTCAGCAAGAAATTTTTATTTTGGTGGTTTTCAACAACTGGATTTAGTGTGTATTTAATAATTAAATCAAGATAAACACTGATGTGTGTGAGTTTCAACTTGAGAGAAAGAGAACAGCTTTCAGTCATGCATTTCAACAAAAATAAAAATGAAAACTCGATTATTCTTGAAATTTATCAGTTCCACTATGCTATTTCTTAATTCACCTTAGTGTTATTGAACTTTCTGTAAACTTTACCACAGTTTTACTACATGGTTCCTATATTTTTTCCATGTTTCTCTACATTATTCCTAAATTTTACCCGTTTCACTAAACTGTTCCTAAACGTTACCCTATTTCACTAAACTGTTCCTAAACATTACCCTATTTCACTGAATCATTTCTAAAATTTTATGAGCTTTATTTACATTATTCCTAAACTTCATCTTTTTTACTAAATTATTCCAAAACTTTAGCTAGTTTAGCTAAATAATTTCTAAACTTTACTTCAGTATCACAAAATTATTCCTAAATTTTACCCAAGTATTACTTTATTTCTAAACGTACATAAGTTTTATTCAATATTCCTAAACTTTACACCAGTTTCGTTAAGGAGGTAACTTTTGGTGGCAAAATAGGATATATAAGTTGTGGCTTTGAATAAGTTTTATGCTTTTCTTAAAATACTCTCAATCATAGTATTGACAATCAGAGATTAAGAAGAACCCTAAAATTTAAGTTTACAATTTTCAACAAAAGTATAAATAGGTAAGATAAATGCTAAAATACCGAGATGTGATAGATGCAGTACAGATATATTACATGTTCTATTACAAATAACAATATAAAAATATACTGCCAATGTCAAACTTTAAGCTGTAAGCAACAAAAGGTGCTAATGTCCATTAGGATGATATTTCATATACCCAAGGATTTTCAAATATCTCAAGTACTGAAAATAAGAAACTATAATAACCCATTTATGGTCTCACTATATTTTTTTAGTCCAACAAAGTAAGGTATATCTGAAGTAGCTTTACTACATTTGATGCACTGTATTTAGATAGTTCACGGTCACGGGTAAAATGTTCAATGGAAGTTATCACAATAAAGCTAAGTTTCTACGCACGGTAATATTCGCTGAAATATCAATGCTTTATCAACATATTTATTTCTATATAACATGACTTAAAACTGTGGCACCTGATGAATTCACTGGGATGATAGGTAATATAAATCATACTAATACTCAAAGCAACAGCTATCAATTATAAAAGTAATAAATGAAAGTCTATGTACAAAATCATTGTCAAGATTGTTATAAAAGCTGTACTACACTACATAATTTAATAGCAATGTTCAATTTATCTTCCTATCACTTCCATCGCTCAAAAATAACCGGGGCAATAAGTAACTTTAGCACAGCTAACCAAGGCTTCCTACTAAGTGCACGTGGCATAAACAAGAAAAATATCAGCACAGTTTCTATGTCACTGCTTCAATGTTATGAATGCTAATAAATATAACATGCTCATATCTTGAAATAGTTATACAGTACTTGCCTTGTAATCAACTTCATAAAAAAGTTGATTTTCCTGGACCTGGCAGTAACTAACAGGTAAGTACTGACAAAAGTCAATATAATCCCTTATTCCATAACTCCCAAGAACTGAATGATTACCTACACTGACTGTTACAACCAATATAATGGGGAACTCACAGGAACACTGCTGTTATGCAAACAACACAAACTCAGGAACAACTTACTGTATGATCTTCAATTAGGAAAACTGAAAGTTCCATATTATGCACACTCAATCAATTACTACTCATGAAAAAATAATACCTTCCCCATAAATGACAAGAATTTAATAGTGACAGTGTATCCCCTTTAGCACCATATTATACTAGCCATAGTGATGAGAAAATTAGCAATAGGTTCAATATTTCATAAAAATTATGCAAGCTAAATGAATGAGATGTTTCCAATTAAATCAAAGCTTAAATGTTGACATCAATGGCATAAATTTCCATGTAGTTTTCTACCTAATCTTTCTGTCGTAGAGTAATCTATTCTACATTCTACAACACCAGAAGTATTATCAAATTTTTCATGCAAAAGCAAAATGAATATCATTTGCCATTAATATAGTACAAATCAAATACCTGATATCAGAATTAAAGCTTACAATAATACAACAAGTAGCTACAAACTTAATACATGTGCTTGGTAGTATATGTATGTGTAAAATATGTACGAAGAACTGTTCTGAAGCATGTGAGCAACCCTGCATGTAAGTCTAGACACAGCCATATTGTAAATAGATAATGACTGGAAACATTTAGATACATAACAAAAGTCACCTGAGTCACGTGTGGTGAGAGAGTCGCGTGATCCACTCAGGTCTGCTAATGAACGAAAATAAAGACTTACTGTAATATGAATCATTGATAATGTATAGGGTGAAATCGAGACCTGCCAAGTGTTTCTAACAACTTACTTTTGGTTAAATCATATGAAAACAAAAAAATGGTTAAAACTGCCTGTTCATATAGCTCCCAACCCGAACAGCTTTACCTTACTTAATTGCAAGCTGTCATCGTTAAACTCTGACTATTACCTGCTTCATTTTCATTTCTTCCCCGATCGCTATATTGCAATCCACTAACACTACACTCACCCTCTGGATGACTTCACAAATAAATAATTTTATAAGTTCTTTGGGCGTCCTCTTTCATTTCCTCTTCTTTAAGTAAGATTCGTTTCCGGCATAAAAAATGATACATCTTCCATAAATTTACATTTTACGCTTGTTAAATAACTGGATGACATGAAAAGCAAATATTCAACAGTACTGCAAAATACAGAAAAGTAAATTTGCTAAGTGCAAAGAAAAAGATACAAGCCAATTTTCAAATTAACACTTACATTTATAAAGTATCTCTAGAAAAACCATTTTCCGTTTCTTTTTTAAAAAGAAATTCTCGATGTCAAAAACAGCAAAAAATCCATAAATCTAATCCTCAGCTCTTGGAACAAAGTTACTGAAGTACAACTGCAGACTCTACAATAATGTAATTTTCATTTTGACTATATACAAAATAAAGTTTGCAAATGTTGATGTTTCAAAACATAACCAAAATGCTATTCACCTTTGCTTGATATATGTTCCTAGAAAAAATTCTGTTCCCTGGTAACCTACCTCATCAAAATACAGTACAATATGTATTTTGATGAGCTTTGTTTTATCAATCTGAACATGGCAGTCTTCCTAACAAAGAATATAAACTCAATAACAGAAAAATTGCTCTGTGAACCACATTGGTCACACACAAAACACTTGAGAGGTCAAAAACAGATACTGTACAATTCTTTTAAATCTGTCTTATCATGTAAAGATCTTACCAACACACAAAGACTGTTAAAAATACGCTAATAAATTAATTAAAAAAACATTTTAAGAATTCGACACTTGCCAAGTTTCTTTAATACAATAACTTATTATAAGCAAGATAATAGAAAATTACTATGGCAAAAACTATTTTGGCAGTATTTCAGATTTATAAAAACTATTAAGAATCTCTAAAGCCAATTTCCAAAATTCTGATGAAAAATGGAAAATATACTGTAAAACAATACTGCTGCACTGTGCCATATGACCACACCAACAATAACTGTCAGACACAGTTTGCCAAATGGGTTCAACAGCAGCATCAGCAGTATCTTGTAAGATGCCAGTAGTACAGATCTTATTGATAAAAAGTTAAGACGTTGCACCTCGGTACAGTACGTTTCATCAAGAACATGTAAAAAAATACTTGGTATTGTAATAGCAAAGCAGTTACATATAATATCTAATGCTTGATGTCTAACAATAAACTCTGACAATAACTTGATTTTCTCATTAAAAACTAGATACTAGAACCACAGAATGTGTGTAAGGTTGCTGGAAAGTCTACTATGTCATAATTTCCAAGAGATATGAAATCTGTCTGTCTATGATGTTCCTTTGCCTATACTGTACTATTGAAATCTACACTTCTGAATTCAACAACTTAAAAAAGTCAAAATATTATTAAACAAACAATCCTGGGCAACATTTCTTTTTGATTTTGTAAGTCAATTTATGGAAATGCAAGACACTTTGGATCAATGATGAAAACCAAAATTTATCTCTAGGTTTTATATCAATTAAAATTTTTCAAAAAGTAAAAATTTCTGTTAAAAATATCATGTCCAATGTGTTATATACCTTGATGACTTAGATGAAAAGTGCTTTACAAGTTGTGAAAACTAAAATATAGTAATGATCAAACATTTTTCATGAATGTACAAAAATATCATTAAATAGTTCTGATAATAATTGTTCACTTTCTGACATTTCATCAAAATGATTAACATTCTATTCTAAACCCACATTTGTTTACAAAGTCTTTCAAAATCATTACTAAAGGCAAATACAGGCAACGAATAGTGGCCGAACAAATCTCTCCTAGTCGATGATACTGAAATGTAGTTCCATCTGTATCATATTTATGAAATGATATTTTCATATCAGCAATGATTTTGCCATTTAAAACCCTGAAATGATGCCAAAATACATTTTTTTTTATCAAAAACCATTGACTACTATAATAACCTTATCAGTATTGAAATGAAAATCTGTATCAACACCAGAGAAGGACAGCTTCATGCAAAACTAACAGAGAGAGGCAAACATTTCATAAACATACAAATACTGTAGTATGTAAGTAGCTTTTACCTGTTCATCAACTACTTTAAGAAAATCAGAAAGGCAATGCAAAATCTCTATATTTTATACACAAGACTTCCTGCATCCAAAGTGCAAAATGAGGAACCCTTCACATATCCTATCAAGGCCTTCCCTTTCAATGCTGTACAGCAATCCACACAAATGGCTTTGGTTGGATTTTGTAACTGCTGAACACAAATCTACCAGCATAGCTTGGTATGAATGAATGTATTACATAATAATATTAAGAAAACATAACCCAAGAGTAGGAGAAAGAACTACAACTGAAATTAGTTCTCACTAAATGAATTCTTTAAAATATAGAGCTAGAAGATCACAAGCCAGCCACGGGAAAAGGGTTTGTACAAAGAAATAGTCAAAGATTATAAAGGAAAAACAAATAACTGGAAAAATTTCTTAGAAAATAAGTAACGTGCACATTAGCCAACATCACTACACAGTCATCTTCAAAGCTCTCATGGTAAAGTTAACTTTTCAAGTCACCATCCATTTCCCACAGAAATACAATTGTTACTCCTGACCATGCTTGTATGAGGGGACTAAATTAGGAGAGCGAATGAAATTCAAAGGAAATTCCCGAACGACCATTAACTTCTCAAAAGATAGTTGATAGCTTGAAATTTATAAAGACATTTGTAATCATAATACAAAATAAAACAACCATCTTACATAACACCATTGCATTCACATCTGTGGTCACTGACATCAATTCATTCACACACATAATGTGCCTACAATACTACACATTGTTTTTCCTTCTCAAAGTTTGTAGCAGACTGATAAAAGGCTGTTGGCTATGATGTCTTTGTTTTTCTCAAGGTTGAAATCATCCAAGCTGTCATTAACTATGCCAAATCCTTGAACTTCAAGAATCAACTAACAGGAACAGTTGCCATTAAGACAATTTATATACAGGTATTCCATACCCATACTATTCTAAGTCATATTTATCTAAATTAACCAAAAACAGACCTTGTAACAAATATGACAATATCTTTTTTTTAACCCTGACCTGTGCAGTGCAACACAATGACAAAATAGTAGATTACTGTCATCTGACAGAACAACTATGGTAATTAAACCTTGAATATATGCAGTGTATCCTACAAGATGAACACTTCCCTAGTGAACCACAATATGTACAAAGTATAGGCTAAATTCAGTTTGGGCTACTTTTAAATTTATATACAGAAAATATATTTTTAACAGATTTAAAGTTTCTCAAAATAAGCTCCAAGAAAAATTGAACTTAGAATCGTTTGATAAAATTTAGCTGAGAAAGAAGCCACAAGTGAAAATGTGTACAGCCATAGCATTTTCATTAGAATTTCTTTGATTAACATCCTTGCATCAAAGGTCCTAGACCATATCAAGGAAGCAAATCACCTTCCCGAGATTGTAAGCCACCCAGCCTTAACACACGCAGTAAGCTGTGTGGATTACAAAACTGAAATGGCACAATTTTTAACTGTAGCTAGCTGTTTAGTTTGCGAACATGTTTGTGTATGCTATAGGAAAATAAAATCAGTAAACAGATCTTGTATCATTCATTTTGAAACTCTTCTTTTCCCTACATCATTTACATGTCCAAATTCCCTACATTTATTGATACTGCACAGAAAAACACCTTACTGCTACTTTTATGTCTTGAAACATAAAATAGAAACAGGTGGCCTGTGTACAGTATGGTTATTCCATCCCACAGTTGTCTCTTCTTGTGGAACTGCTATTAGCTGTAAGATAGCTAGAAAACATTCAAGTGTAGGATATAATATCGAGTATTTTTTACTTAACAATACATTTTACTTATCTGAATGCCAGACCCAAAAGCTTCTGTTAAGCTGAGATGCCACTTAATACTGTCAACCTCAGTGCATAGATACTATTCCTATGAGATCAAATTTATAAACACAAAAAATTTCATCAAAGAACTTTCAACGCTTAATCTTAGATACTCTGAATTATTTAGTAAAATAAAATAACTTGATTTATATATCGACTCCTAAAATTATATGTGAATGTTTAAGAAGATTTCCTAATATATTGGAGAGGAGAGTTTATGGTTAGATTATGAATAATTCACCCTTCACAAAGACAATCTGTTTCCCTCAGCCCTTGACTACGGCAATTTGTGTATCATGGAAACCTACAGACAATTGCCAAATGTACAGATAGATACTAGCAAAAAATTATGGGGTGACAACCTTTACACATCCAATATCCCACCTTTAAAAAACATGTATACGTAAACAGTACAGCAAATCAACTAGACACCATTATTTCATGAAAAACAAGTGTTTGTGGAAAATCAACGAGAACATTAAACTGCTAAATTCTTCTATACATGTATATGGGTAAGCGCATTTCAAATATTTTCTTTTTACACTCAACCGAGTCCCAATAATCACGATGACTTATTCCTGTGGTCGCAAAGATCCCAATCTCGCCAGACTCCTATTAGTATAGATCTAAAAATTCTCTACTGTACATTAACTATCCTTCTCTGTGGTACCTCACAGGCTTCAGCCTCACTTTGCATGCATCAGCTACAGTCAACTGCGCATTTCCCTAGGACTGCCTTTTGCCAAGACAGTTTTCATTTCATTTGGTTCATTTTTTCAATAGTTCATTCTGTTTAGTTCTTTTAGTTTTCTTTATGCATTGGCACTGCGAATAATGAGTGCTTGAGGCTTTCATCTTACCTTCCCTTTCTAATCAACTTAAAATTTTAAAATCTTGCCTGAAAAATATGAGGTACCAACAAACAGGACAATGCATGAGAAGTCAAGGATTTCTGGATCTTGTCCAGTACAACCCTGGGTCATTCTTGATTTCTATACTTTTTACTAATAAATCTTGTCAATACAAGTCAACCAGGTAAAAAGTTCAAAACAGTTGAAAATTATATAATAGTTTGAAATCAAACTTTCACTTTTCTTTTTTTTCAGGAGCATGGTTAAAGCATTGTGTTAAATAAGAGAAAAATGGATTTTAAAAGTAATAGATGAATACTACCACTAACCAGTAGAGTATTGTATCAGTAATGGACCAGTAATAAACATAGCTACACATCAGCAATTCAAAGCTTGCAGATGGCATCCTTTATAAATCCATTTATCTATATTAAATGTCACTTACACTTCTATCACTCTCAATTTCTAGCATTAGCTTATAGGTAGTTAGATCAGTGTGACAAGTGTGCAAGTTGATATGTACGCTGATAATACAAGTTGTTGTTTGTCAGAAAGTAATAGAAAACACGCAATTATATGTTGTTCCTATTGCACTGTATCCAATTATGTATGTGTTTGCAAAACAATGACAAAGAGCAAATTCACCTAAAACTTGTTGCTGCTTCCTATGAAAAGCTTTCAGATGCCATTTATCATTACTATAATGAAAGTGGAATTATGTACTGTATTCACTTATCACTTGTTATATTCCACTTATGTCATGAAGAAAAGATTACAAAGTTTGAAAATTCTAAGAGCTCTTACTATGCAAAAAAAGAGGTTATAATTTTCTCCGACCACAAAAATCAGTTTCTAAACCCAGCATCCATGGTCATGTGATCTTGGAAAATATTGTAAGGTGCTTAACTTTCACAGATTCTAATAAAGTCTATCTTCCTGGCACAAATTTCTTTCACTAGCAGACACTGTGTACTGTACTCTGGTGTGGTGTGAGAAGACCAAAGTGTTCCATAATAATAAGGTGCAGTATAAACAAAGGAACCTTAGCACCTTGCAACTTACAAACTGGTTCTTGGGATCAATTAAGCTCACAGAGAGAAATCTGATTCTGTTTAAGCATGTTAATAATTATTTTAATCTAAAATGATGTACAATATACGGATCTCAAAAACCTTCAGATAAAGGAGTTTTGATTTTTAATCTGAATTTCATTTACAAACCCAAAGCATACTTTCCACTGCATTAGAATAAACTAACATAAACCACTTTCAACTATTACTCTGCAGCACAATCACGCCTTGCTTTGATGCTCTCCTCCACAATGTGTGCAAGTGTTTGTTACGCATCTACATGATAATGTGGAAATTTCAAAAGTATTATTTTTCCTATTCAATTCACACTACTAGTTACAGGGAGGGTGACAAGCACAAATAACTAGTGCATGACTACATGACAAGTCTTCTAACCTCCTATATGACAATTTTTTAAAATCTGAATATCCAAAACATGGTCTAACTTTTTGGGAGTTGATACTGGAAGGCCATTTTTCACAATAATATTGAATAAGATGTTCTCAATACTGCAACAGCAAAGTGCTGAGTCTTTCTAATAATAATATTGCATGGATATTTATTGGACATTTGTACAAAAAAAAAAAAAAAATTTAGGTTCATAATCCACTACCTTGGAACAGGTCATTAATACCTAGTCTCCAGGAGGAACTACAGTAAACATGTTCAGAAATGCTACAAAGTATAAAACCAATAATCTAACCATTATTAACTTTTCTGACACTGTAAAAGTATATATTAGGGATGATGTACATATATTTCTTATTAGGAGTCAAGCAACAATGCCATTTTTATCCTAAAAATATGGACATGTGCTAATGACCACAGAAAACAAAAAAAAAAGATGACCTGACGGACAGGTTTTACATATAATAGATTTTCCTCTTCATAATTCTGAATAACAATAAACTTTGAATAAAGCAAAACTTAGAAATTTCAGATATGCGGGTCTGCATAAATCCCCTTCCCCAAAACACATCTGTATAAACCCCCTTCCCCAAACCACAAACAAATATGCCATTATCTTGCAAAATCTTAGCGAGTCTTGAAAAGTCTGATATCAAGTATCACATGGATTTGTGCCTTATCAAAAGACGAAGAACTATACAAGGTTTTAGGTTTATGTAAATTTTAAACAGAATTCCTGATCCTATCCTTTTTGGGTTAACCTCTAACTCTAAAAGGGACTGGTATACAATTCTTATGTTTCTCACCCCCTTTCTATATATAATGAGACCGATAATAAAGAAATCTAACCTTACAGGAATAATGTACTGTGTGAAACTTAAACCTAGTCAGTATGTCTGCTTTTCAATGACTAAAAATTGAAAAAGAAATTCTAAGGTCAAACTTGTGAAAATTTCAAAAATGCCTATAAAATAAGGTGCTTGCATTTTACAGCCAAAGAAAATCCAAAGTGCAGAACCACCTTACAGAGGGTAAACAAAAGAAAACAAAAGGCCAGTGTTTCAGTGAAATGTAGAGGAATGGAAATCTTTTGAAGGCATGTCAAGTGTAAAAAAAAAAAAATTAAAAACTCTTAAAGTTCCTTCAGTCTATCCTAACCAAACAAACTTCACAATTACCAATGAGTTATATTTCATTCAAAGCATCCAAAATACACCATGACAATCAAAAACTCAAATTTGAAAATTCTATGCTACTATGAGATTCTCAAGTATAAAAATTCACAGCAACCTACTTTATAAAGTAGTCTTCAACAGATAATAGGCAAATGACATAAGCATCAAATGAGGACAATTTTATGAGATATAAGCACACCCAAAGACACTGGTATATCCAATATTTTAAGAAAAATCTAGGAAAGACCACAACGAAATTCTCTACAAAAATTATAGTGTAACAATATAAATTCCTAATTCACTCCTTCCTTCACATACACCAAGTAAGACACAACAAGACAAAATAAAAAGCTACTCCCTCTAATCATGGAGGCACAACATGGTGTTCAAAATGTATTTCGAGCATGACAACTCGGTACTGAATTAAAACTTTTCTAACTAATATGGTATGTTTTTAAAACACTGAGTTCAGTTACTTCACCAAACTATTTATATGTTCATTATGCTCAACATAAGACAGAAATAGACACAAACAAAAATCTAATTATGGATACTAAGACAAGCAAGAAAATCTTTTATGAAAGATTGATAAAAATTACTTACTTCCACTCCAAGCAATGGTAAGCTATTATTTGACATTTAAGGAAAAAAAGTAAATTTTTCATTTTACAAAGCAAACTAAGTGTTCAAACAGCAGCAGCTATCAATTATCCTAAGAAAATAAACCTTCTAATCAGCAATTCACCTTAAAAACATAAGCCTTCAAAATAAGTATTTTAGGGGGAAAGAATCAAGAGACAAAAACATAATATAGAAAACACAAGACACAACACTGGCAAGCACTTAAAAAAAAAAAAAAAGGCATTCTCCATAACTACCCTTTTAGCTATGTCTCCATTAAGTCCCTCATCAAGTCAGTCAACTACAATATGCAGAAATTTTGCAAGTCTATTTCATAATCTCTTGATTTCACACATGCCTTCTTCAACAAGGAATGTGAACGTTAAAAATTTATTTGACTTCGAAAGGAATGACTCCTTTGGACCAAGAAGCATTAACTGACTTAATAAAAGTTCAAAATTCGTGCGTGATACCTGATTTCAATTCCTAGTGCTGACTGACTGTTAACTACTTTAATAGTAAATACTGTACAGTATATCAATTTGTAAACGCACTAAAGTGTACGTTACATGTGAGGTCATCGAGGGAGGTGCGAGATGTTGCTGAGTGCAGAGTGGGTGTGGGGAGTGTGGTGGCCTTCACCAAGCGGCGTGGGGCCCCTCAGCACTACGCGGTCAGGGAACTGCTCAGGGAGTCGTGGGAGGATACACTTGTAGACCACCTGTGGGACCACCAACCACACACCAACCAAGTTACTACCTCACCCACACATGTGATGCACTGTCACCCTTCCATGAACCATTCCTCACACACCAGCTCAGTATATGTTTGAAGACTTAATTTTATTTATGAGAGCAAAATTTTAATTAGCATCGCAAAGCAAATTCTTCAAGTATTCTGGGTGTGATGAAGGGCATACTGCAATGTTACAGGTAAACAGACACCATTAACCCTGGAGAGCTGGCATTCCCTTTAATTGTCATATTACTTTTAAAATTGACTAAACCCTAGTCTGATATTTTGTAGTCAATACTTTGTTGTCAATAGAAAATAACTGGTAAGAAACCATATTCCATAACCTAACTCCATGTTCTAGTTTTAGCTTAGAAAAGTCTGTCAACGTTGTAGGAAAAAATCACTTGTCTGCAAAAGAAAAGGTCTACCATCAATAAAACATCCAGAAAACCTAATGCAACTTGAAAAGGGATGCAGCACCCACAAGTTAGCAGGTCTGTCATTAACACATATGCCCACCCATCTGTGTGGAGAAGGCATTCTTAAACCAGTCCTGAGTAGTTAGTACGATACAACATTCATAAATTGCCTCAAGTGTCAAAAAGAGGTGATACCCTTAAAATCTGCTACCGAACTGCATATCAGGCTGACAAGGGAATGCAGACCATGTCAAACAATAAAAATATTTTCTTTGTCTGTCAAAATACACTACAAGCTACATTAAAAACAAAATTTTCCAAGGTTAAATCATAAATATATTAAATGAAGAAAGTAGACAGTAAGAAAATATTATCCCAATAAATATCTTGAACACCTACTTCATAATATAAGCATTATATTATTAAACAGCACATAAATGTCTTCATTCAATATTTTGCAAGTCACTATGATTCATTACGAACCAAGAAGACTTACAGAGTGTACATGATGAACATAGTTCTATACCTCATTTCTGAATAAAACAAAGTAGAAATCTAAAAAAAAAAAAAAACTGCATGGGAAATGCAAACAGCATTATATTTTTTAAATATACCACTTCCTAAGGCAATAATACAATTTAAATGCTTGCAGGCAAAACCAAAGAGCCTGATTGCCAAGATGTAATGTTCAATATGAGAAGAAGACTTCAAGTCAATTCTCTGTTGAGATGTAATGGCGAGATCTGATGATCTTACCACAACATATTGATTTCCTAGATTTCTGATGACTGCAAAACCTACAAAACTTGACTTTTGCTATAAAAGCGAGCCAAGAAGCCAAAGGAGCAATTAGTAAGAAAGAAAGAGACAATTAAGGCAACATAAATTGTTCACTATGAAAAGAAAATAGCTAAAAAAATCTGATTTGCTGTAAAGGAGTCATATGCTTTTATTACTTGAAATCCAGATCAATTTTAATAAACTTCTCATGCATATCAAATAAATTATTGTAATATTTATTTGATAACCCATTAGAAGCGCTTGTCTTTCTCTGTTTTCCAAGGCTATAACAATTATATAAAAGTCCTTCCAATAAATCAAATGATAATTTTAAAAATGTCTTTTTATAAAATTATACTTTGTTTTTATCTACACAGAACATTACCTTACTACAGGTTATTAGAAATTCACTTCTCATCATAATGTGGTTCGGATTCCACAATAAGCTGTAGGTCCCGTTGCTAGGTAACCAGTTGGTTCTTAGCCACGTAAAATAAATCTAATCCTTCGGGCTAGCCCCAGGAGAGCTGTTAATCAGCTAAGTGGTCTGGTTAAACTAAGATATACTAAACTTTTTTTTTTTATTACTGCAGTATTCAAAGAACAGATTATTCAAGATTTATGCAAGAGAAGTGAGGACTAGCCCAAAAATAGGGACAGTATACAGTATCTTCCTTGCTTGTTTCTAGCTATTCTTAATTTCTTTCCGGCAAGTAGTTCTGCGTCTACCCAGAGGAGAGAGGCGTGACTTCAATGAAAGGCCATAATAGCTAAACCTTACAGAATTATTTTCTAAAACTTTGTAACTAAGTAATTATATACACCTATTATATTAAAGCTGAAAACATTATGAACAGTTTCCTAACCTTCTCTTACTGGCTAATGATGGTCATCTGTCAGCAAACCCTAACATCACAGCGTGCTAACCTACACCCAATCAGGCCCAATGAGACTTTTTCAATGTAAAAAAAAAAAAAAAGGATACATTCTCCTACACAGTACATTTTATAATTTTTCTGTTCAAAGGGCATTTTATGCACAACAGCAAAAACTTCTGTAATAACATTCCTGTTCTAATAAGTAGTACATTATAAAAGAACTTTCTTGTACAACAACAAATTTTCACAAATTCACAGTAGATACAGGTTTTGGTTGTGGGCATTTTAGCTGGAGAGAAGAGGACTCCTAATCAGTCCTGCAGAAGCTAGTAATCCCACTTTTTGGTTGTCATGGTTTATCCTGCACGGAAGGAAGTGTTCCCACCTCAAGGGGGGCTGTACAGCCCATGGCATTAAGAGCTTCTATTGTTCATGCTTAGGCTTGCATGCCAGGGGTCTGTGTAATGGGCAATGGTTTTTAAGAAGGATAATACCAGTTAATCAACACTGCTTAGATAGCTGAATTGTGTGCACACCATGAGGAGTAATGCTCAATGGAGTCTACAAATGGTTGTTGGTTAGGAGGGGAGACAAAAACAACCACTCAATCCTCCTGAGGTGACGAGTTCATTCACACAGTGAGCAGTGATGCTTAATGACAATGGAAGCATTTTAGATGCATTGATAAGTCTACCAGATTAACATTCCTAATTTTCATGGGGCTGACCTAAAAACCTAATTCAGTTTACACTAAAATGGTGAGAATATTCATAATCCTCCCAACTGGCACATCACCATGTTGATTTGGTGTATCAACACAGAGACCAGTAACAATGTTAGTTCAATGGTTTCCTTTGAGTCTATTAGGTTGTAAAGAAGAAAAGAAATAATGAAGTAGTCTATGAGACCTCTGTCTGCACTGGCAACAGTTTCCTTCTGCTAGGATTTAATAATGGTAAATTAGTTGACTGTCCTGGGCCTTATATGGTAATAATCACCACCAGAAAAATTATCATCATCACAAAGGTTAAAACTACGAGAGGCGAATACTGTAAGCTTTTCTCCATTTTTCTTCTAGTGCACAAGAAAGAATAACTGACACTTTTATATACAATTTTCCATGTTAGTTCAAAGGACATTTCCAAGTCATTTCCATTTCCCCTTCATCATTATCTCACCTACATATGGATCTTAAGGTATCATTTCTAACTACCCTGCCATCGGACTCCTTTTATTCTGAAAGATATGTTCTCAACCTGACAATATCTTCTATAGTTTCATTGACATACCATGATTAATGTTCATATAGCAATAAAGATTTATTACAATTACGCATAATCTTACACATTCATATGCAATATCAGTTGTTTTGATTTCCAAATCTTACTCAGCAAGTCCACTGCTTGATTTGGCATATTATTTCAATTAGTGACACGAAACCTCTCATAATATTGATGCACCCCAATGCTTACTGCAAATTTAACTGACATATCCCAATCATTATTAAATCTGCTTCTACTTTGTACATGGCAGTTTCAAGTTTTGCTTAATCAACTGGAATGCAATAATATTCTACATTATTGGTCTGTAACCAAAATCAAAAGCCTTCTCATAATCAACAAAACCACTAGAAATGGATTTTTAAACTCCATAAAATAGTAAACACAATTTAACTTAATGCAAATATTTTATTTGTGCAATTACTGCCTTTTGTAGTTAGTTAGTTATAAATGATTGTTTATCCAGACTTCCCTGCTAAAACTAGTCTGTTGATCAGTTAGCTTTTTACCAATTTCTTTCTCTAACTTTTCAAGAATAAACATACTGAATATTTTCAATAGAACTAACAGACGTGTAATGCCTCTATAATTACCACGCTCAGTCAGGTCACCTTCCTTTGGTACCTTCACTATCTCTAATTCCCAAGCATCAAGCTTTGTTTCCTAATTCCATACTCTGCAAAACAGACTAGTCATTTCATCCTCAACTAAACAATCTCAGCAGTAATTCCATCATAACCTGGGGCTTTCCATCTCATAAGTTTCTATATTACTGATTCCACTTCAAAAACTGAATTCCTTCTTTAGTACCTTCAAGTCTTCTTCACTTACTGATCTCTCCTTTTGAAAGTCATTTTTCTATCTATTTGCACCAAAGGATGTTTCTTTAATATTTTTGTGGGCTACCTAAACACCAATGCAACTTCCTGAATACATAGCATTGTCAGCATCATCTGTCCTCTTCCAAGTATTCCCACATCTCTTATTGAGCTTTGTTTAACTTAACTACCTATACTTGCATACTTTTAGCAAGTTCCATTTTGTGTTCACCTTCCTGACATTCTTTTAGCAAGTTCTATTCTGCGTTCACCTTCCTGACATTCTTTATTATCCCAGATATCATTTGTCATTTAAGGTTTGTCTTTATAAACTATATTCCAGTACTTCTTTTCCAGCAGTGATATAAATTTCTAATAACAAACTGGGTTTCACTGACTGTCTGCATCACCTCACATATGTTTCAACCATCAAAGCTTCTAGATGTTCTTCAAGAAATTTTTAAGTACTAAGCCTATATATTTGCATCAACATTTATGTTGGGTACTTTCAATTCCAACTTTAGTGGCAATTAGAAGCTGGTGATCACTGCCAAAGTCTGCCTTTCTATAGCTCCTAACATTCCTCAGAATAGTACCACATGGAAATTAATGCACTATTTGGAATTTAAGAATAGCAGGTGACTGCATTTTAAAAGTTACTTTACATTACCATATAAAATTTCTTTTATCCTTTATACAGAAGACTTTTATAGAAATAAAATGGAAATTATCTATAGATTTCAATTAATGTTCACGTTCTTATGTGAATTGTTTTTCTCATATTTTATTATTAAAAAAAACTGAGAAAAAATCAGAGAAAGCATTGCTATGGTGCTTGCTCTCTTCTTTAGAGAAAAGATATAGAATGCAGACTAGATTTCTGCACAGTGTAGTGTAAAAAATGGAATATAAAAAATGGAATAAAACTGTGTTTCCTGACTGTGTCAGAAAGGTATTAAGGGAGAACCTTTACCATGTTAAGTTCTGACATTGTGAAAAACACTTATTGATCCACTTTGGTACATTTGTCATTAATGTAAAGTTTATACAGGTCAAATGCTTTTAGTATCATGCAACAATTCATGGATAGTAAATTTTCACCTGATGATGCTGTTACACCTATATTTGGCATTACCTGTATTAGTTCCAATTTGGAGATAAAAAATCTATTCGAATAAAGTTTTTTCATGGATTCCACTTCCTAAAATACCCCATAGACTATCCTGTAATATTTGAATTCATTTTAAAGTAACAATGGGTACAAAAAATAATTCTGGATTTTACCGCCTCATCTTGTAAAACAGAAAAACTGTTTAAAGAACATCGAGGAACAAAGTAAGTGGCACAGCCTGCAGTGTGCCTTGCATGAAACACTGCAGATGGTACCACAGGTTCTTTGAAGCAAGCCATGATTTCGATATGAATTGCTCTTTTGCCTTTTTACTTTTCAGCCATTCCCATTGGTCTCTTCCAAACCAGCAGTCCAAATTCTTCAACTTTCCCTTACAGGAATTTTCAATTTCCGTTTAAGAATGAACACTTTGAGCCAGCCCTACAACAGTCTCAAAATGTGACTCAACAGTTTCACTGAACTACCTTAAAGTAATAGTGATAACTAGGAATGGAGTTCTCAGGATATATTCATACAATACACCAAACAATGAAAAATTTTTGGCAGTGAGCTGAAAACATTTTTCCTCTTAATATTTTTTCTCCTGGAAATACAACAACTAAAAAGACACACCAGAGGCAATTTAATTTACAATTCTGCACCTGAATCTATGACCATTATTGATACATGCCAACTAGCATAAATGGCACAGCATCCACCTTCACTACATATTTATTTGTTCAATTAACTCAAACTTTTGAAAAACCTCCACCAAAAACTTTGCTCCTCGATATAGATGTCTTAGGACGACTTCATAACACATGCAAGCAAAAACAATTAATAACTTGTGTTATGAACTATACTGACCAAACTGGAATCAAGACTGCTGAAAGCCTTTGCTATCCTAAAGATTTTTCAAAATAATGAACTACATACTGTATACATTGTAATCTTCTACTCAATTCTGAAAAATACATGGTACTTGATCACACAGATTACAGTTCATGAAGAGAACAATTTCTAATCTTAGCTTGCAACAGCAAGACTCCACTTTAGAAAAGAATGGGTATGCAGTATCATTTAAGTCCCCTTCACTTCTAACTCAGAATAAGGATTAACCAAATAGAGAAATCAGTGCCATGTTTGCTAAGTACTGCATAAATACAAGTCATCAGTACTCATTCAAAATGAATCACACTTCTTAAAATGACTGCTCTTGCTCATAAATAAGAGGTATTCATTCCACTTGGTTTGATATTAAATGGCAATTATACTCATGTTTACTGATTAAATATGTAATCACCACAACCTAACTGTTTATATTTTTTTCAAGTATTGCACAGTCTCAAAATATTCATGATACATCTGTCAGCAAAAGTTCTTTACAACTTTGCAATACACTGTATAAAGTACTATGTTCACCATTTAGAATAAAGAAATACTTTTGTTTTCTTTCTCATAAAAAATAACTGTTTACAATAGAAATTTCATCATGGGGAAAGAGGGTGGAAGTTATTAAAGGTATCTGAGTGAAAATAATTTATGAAGCAAAACACAAATGTGGGCCTAAAATCCTGACAACCAGGTTATATAACTCGTATTCTATATCTACTGCTCCATTTCTTACAAGATTAAGACTAGAGTACAGCAATTATCAGCAGCAGAAAAATCTTCAAAAACCGTCAGTTATATTAACTAAAAACTGATGAAAATAACAGAAACTCATAAGTACATTATATCTAAAAAATAGTTTGAAGTACTTAATACTCAGAAAGAGAACCTAAATCCATAATATCAAGATCCTTGGAACATTAAAATTTTTTATTAGTTTGCAAGTCACTGGGTCATTTGAAATGTAAATACTGTGCCATAAATTATAGGATAACCGTAGCAACACCAACAGCCCTACAAAATTCCATCTATGAGGATTCCATACAGGGAGGACTGTTCTAAATACAAAATATAATGCCAGTTGCTGTATCCATGATAAAAATATCTTCCCCCTAATAACTACAATCCTAATGCTAGCATGGTTGAAAATATGTACTATAACACTTCAAAAAACTGTAACCTTGATATGCCATAAAAAGCTTCTATTTATGACACTCTTAAAATGAGAAATCTTGCTTTATGCATGCAAATACACCAGGCAATGGCATGCAAAACACAACTGAATTCACTACAAGGCAATGCACAGGCTGTACAAAGTGGCATCAAATGTTTTTTTATAAATTTACGGCTACCGGATGGGGAGAGACAAACCATACCCACCAAGACTGTGTGAAAGGTTTCAGCTTGTATCCTTTTGCTGACCAAAAGTAAAACACCTATGGAGCTAAGATCTCTATAGGTCACAAAGGATTTGTGTATACTGTAAACATGTAATGACATTATGACTGGAAAATATCCCCTCTGGCTCTCAAAATGACTTCCCAAAAGGGAAAATTGACAAATTTGAACTACTTTAATCATTTAATGTTTTGTACAGCATTTGCTGTTTTAATGTTTTCAATGAATCGACAAGGGTTACATTTTTCAGAACTATTTTTTATTCTTTCAGTGCTAAAACAATATATTTAACTCTAGAATTTGAAATTTCCTTCAGTGAAGGTTAGCATGCACTTTTTACTGGTCTATCCCCATATTTAGAAACAGCAGCAAGCTAAAATAATGGATTTACAGTGACAAGCCAAAATCATAAAGTGTGCCAGAGTATAATCGAGCAAAAGAGGATATTCACCCCTGTCCACGCTCTCTGGCATCACGAGGTAGTCTTGGTCTGAGCCCCCGTGGTCAAGCGTCAAACTCTCTGCCTTAAAGAACTGATGTCTGGGGGCAGGCTGGGGTTTATTCATGTCATGGGGCAAGGTGCGAGGGGCAAATGAGTAAGGGGGAGGGGGAGGACGATCACGCTGGGAAGGAGAGGAGGCTCCTCCATCCCGTGAGTGGTAGGTTGGTACCCCACTCCCAACATCAAAGGAATGATCGCGAGCTACAAAACTGTATGGGGGTGGTGAAGTGGAGGGAGGAGGAGGAGGGTATGGTGGCAGGGGAGGGTAAGTAGGCTCTAGGTCTGAGGGCTGAGTGGAAACCTTGGAGCGGGAAGACACAGTTGTGGGCAGAGACTCTGTGCTTGGATAAGATTGACGAAATAATTCTGTAACAAAGAAGAAACCTAGCATTTGCATTTGTGTGAAAACAAAATAAAACAAAATTAGGCTTTCTACTACTTGTTACTCTATGTACATTAAAATTTAGTGACAATCTGAAATGTAAACAACATAAAATGTTATGACAACAAACAGTAAACAATAAAAAAATTAGAATTGGCTACTTATGATACCAAGGAAACAACAAAACCCACTGTAGAGAAGTGCTGTTTCAGGACCCTAAAACCTAACATATTACATATATAAACTGTCAAAATAATTACAGACTAAATTTACATAAACAATCTTTAAGCAACATTAAACAGAGGTTCTGGTTCAACATTTTGGGAATATCTTAAACCTAATACACACATACGTATTACTTCACTTCCAATAACGAATGTAAAAATTTTTTACCAAGTAAGTGTGGTAAGTTTTGAAGTTCTTGTCAAGTATTTTTTAATACCAAAACAATACCACTCCCATGTCAGAACATCTATTTAAATCTGAGAAACCTTATGCTTGCAAAACAAGTGCTATTAGGAAAGATTAGGAAAAAAGGTGCACAGAAGCTTCTTAAAAAAAAAAATTTTCTATTACTATTTCTTGAAACATTGAAATTATTAATTGACAATGTCTCACAATGCCTAAATGATGATATAAATTACAGTAATTATTTATATGAAAGAACGCTTAACCTACAACTGTCATTAAGTGTATCACATTGTGAAAACCATTACAATTCAAAACACCACCTAATGTTTTCTCTGATCATACAATGTCACATCCACCTGGCATGATGATGAAACTTAAATATAAAATTACCTTCATTATGTGGAACACATTTCCAAAATGCTCAGGACATTTAGTAAACACATCCCTATTACACATAAAAACACTTATGTAACAGTATATGACTGCTGAAATGAAGGGCATAGCCCTGCAAAAACCAACATCAAATATCCAGGTATTGTGTTCTTGGATTAAGTTTGCCACTCCGGCAATGGGAATAGACCAGCGAGACCGAGTAACAGTGCTAGGATGATGTTCATGCAAGAATCAGCACTGTAAGACCATATCCTGTTTAACCCCTACAATTGCAGCAACAAGAAATACTACAACAAACAAAAGTTATCATGTAAACCAAGAGTGTTTTGGGCTCAAACTGCAAGGAGCCAAAGTCATCCTCCCAGCAACACCTAATACTTCCTACTAGTTATTATTACTTACACAGCAGTCTCCTGTTCAATGGCAATTCTCATATCTCACTTTGCACTTAATGCACATTTCTGGCAATTACTATCTTTGGTATGTGATTACCTTAGAATTTTATTCACACTTCACAAAAGGCCAATTACTGACAAAACAGTAGTTATTTGTTCATCTCAATACTATTTCCTTGCTGTTAAGTGGATAAGTAGTAATGGGGTTTATTTATATATATATATACAGGCAGTCCCTGGTTACTGGCAGGGGTTCCGTTCTGACGTCGTGACGATAAGCGAAAATCTCCGATAATCGAAAATTGGTGATTTTTGGTGCATTTTCGGTTATCGTTGCCTCTGTTAGGTATGTATCAGCACCAATACGCGATTACCGGTGCTGATAAGCGGAAATTGGTGCTAATCGCTGATTTTCGTCGCTAGACAAGCACCGAAAACCCGAATTGCTGGTAATTGAGCCCGCTGATAACTGGGGACTGCCTATATACATATGTGTGTGTGTGTGTATATATATATATATATATATATATATATATATATATATATATATATATATATATATATATATATATATATATATATATATACACACACACACTGGTTGTCTTTATTAAAATTATTGACCCATATCTCTCCCAATTTTTTCACTTGATCTTTTATATCTGCTATGCCAATTTTACGATATTAAAAGTAGTTATTTCTTAAATTTTTCACCAATCTATTACAAAAAATCCAAAAGTAAAGAAGAAAGTCACTGTAGTTTAGAGAGAGAGAGAGAGAGAGAGAGAGAGAGAGAGAGAGAGAGAGAGAGAGAGAGAGAGAGAGAGAGAGAGAGAGAGAGAGAGAGAGAGAGAGAGAGAGAGTGTCTTCCTGCAAAATCACTCTCGTTAGTGGTCTAAGAAAGGATAAAAAGTTAATAGTATTTTTGTCTTTTAAAAAATAAAATGCTGTAGTTCAGCCTAAGAAAAATTTTGTATTAAGTTCATTGTACTGTATACTAAAATTTATTTTAGAAAAGGTGCAATTTTACAAGAAAATTACAAGAAAGTTGGGGGAATAATTTTCTTACTTTCAAATGTAAAATCAACCTTTTTTAAGGAAAGCTCTTAAAGCACAGGATAAACAATAAACTCTAAGTTTTCCAGCTCTGTCTCTTTCCATCTCTCTCTTTGCCCTAAGAGGGATTGGGATGATTCATCTTCGCTTCGGATGATGTAGTACAGTACTAGTCTTGGAGGAATCTTCTTCAAAATCAGTTTACTTTTGTAGTGATAGTAGTAGATTTAAGAGGTAATGGGCAGCATATATGCCTTCGAAGGAACTTAGTCCCAAAGGTCAATGCACTGGTGATACCAGGTTTTTCTTTTTCAATAATAGTCACATTTACTGCACAAGCTTATGATAGCAGAAAGAGAGCACCTAAATTAGGGTTGACACTTTAGTTTTAGTTCTCACTGCATTTTATAGCCTAGGTAATTATTTTTATTAGTTTGAAAGCTTTCTAACATAACCCACACTGATATGCTCTGCTTCTGATTTACCCAGAGCAGCTTCTTGATCTCAGTGCTTGCAAGTATTGCCAGTACAGTCTATGATCCATCTTATGATTATTACAGTAAGAATCTGAAGTGTAGACAGCGGGTATTTGTCACAGTTTTAAATTTTTACGTAAAAGAAATAGGTGACAAAATTTACTGTTCCTCTATATGCTAATTAAACTGTACTTCAGGGTCTTCAAAAGTGAGGATGATCATAGCAGCATTTGCAACTTTCAGTACTTTTCCAAACATTTCCAAGACACATGACTAATATTTCCTTTTTAATGAAGTCCCAGAAGATTTTCATTAAATATGATTTCTCTGCCAAACCAAAATTCAAATGAGTTTACCTGTCATCATCTCCTCTCCATTTATTTTCATGTAGGCCTGAGTCTTAAGATTTTGCATGCATCAGAATAGTTTTCACGTAAGTGATATCTAGACTTAATGCTTCTGGCAGCCTTCTTTTTTTTGGCAAAGATTCACAAAATTCAATATAATAATATTGCTCTTCTTTGCCCTATCAATCAACCACATCGAGGACTTGGGTGATCTCTGTTAAGGGAGGCTTCTAGTTTCATGATTTATTGCACACCAGTCAGCACAATAATACACATCAAGCCTTTTGGATGTTCTCTCATAATATGCACTTTTAACTCTGGAGCTACAAATTTTTATATCTTTCTAACTACTTGCTTCAAATGCTTCTTTGTATTCACTAGACTTCCTTTGCTACCCATAACATTCTAATACTGATGATACTTTTTAATCAGTTTTGATAGGAGTCAAGTTACATGTAGTATGGTCAACATACTTAACTGATAAGCACTGATGGTAAAAGTATATAAAATTTCTTTATGTTGCTGGATTCTCTCTCCGCCATAAATGTAAAAAGTACATTTATGGCATAAATAATAGGTGATAGAAACAATATAAGAAGAAATGTCTGGCCCAATACACCTGTACTGATAAATGGTAATAAAAGCAAGGAGAGAGTAATCACAGACACTGGCAAAAAAAAATTTTGGGCCCTTTGACAGAAACTACTAGCTTGTTCTGAAGTAACTGCAGGTTAGGCAAATGAAAATTTCCAGCCTTTATTTTCTGACCAAGCCAGGCTTGTTACTCACACCAGCCCTCCCACAACCACCTTTCCGTCACAACCCTGGCCAAGAAGAGATCATAACTTTGAAGTAGCATGTCAGAAAATGAGGTATAACTATTGTATGGGAAACTTCTTCAATTTCATTCATATGCTCTCTGCATCATAGTAATAACCTGAACATGTTTTCCATATTCTGACAATTTTATTATGTTACAATTAATACGGTATCTAATCAAATGTCTGATTACAGTTCAGTAGATGTATTGTGAATGATATCTGCTTAAATAAGAATTACATGCACAATGGGGACATACTGATGGTAGAATAAGGTAAAGAAAATATCCACTTCTTCTATGGTAAATCCAATCACAATAAAAATTGACTTCCTATGTGGCTATATGAATCTAACCCCATAATAAGTGGGGAAACTAGTTTTTTCTGGATTTGATACTTATCAAGTTTTCTGGGGCAATACAGTTCTAAAATTGAAGCATTTCTGGGGCAATACAGTTCTAAAATTGAAGCAATCTCTCAGCCAATGAGAAGTTTCGCTCTAGCACATCAATAGTTTGGCAATGTTTCTACAGGTAATTAGTCTATGTTATTTTCTTGCAATATGTCATATTGAGAGGATAAAAATACTTTATTTGCAGGAACCAGTTGAAATTCATCATCTGGGAAGAAACAAATATTAAATATAACTTCTTCTTTGCTCAATACATCCATTCTTCTGGCATTTTTATCAACTCACAAAAGTATAAATCCAAAAATGATGCAGAGTACAAAATCACAGATCCTGCATCCCCACAACTGACAGGTACTCATCTGTAGACAAAGTTTTAGCAGAACTCTAATTTCATGTTTCCTCTAGGGCATATTAACACCATGGGTAAAGAGAGAAATGTTTACAAAAACACAATGGAAAGTTACTAGAACACTAAGAATTCAAGATGATTATTATTATTATTATTATTATTATTATTATTATTATTATTCAGAAGATGAACCCTATTCATATGGGGCAAGTCCACAGGAGCCACTGACTTGACGCTTAAGCCTCCTAAGAATATGGTGTTCATTTAAAAAACTAATAGAAGGTAATACGAAATACAGAAAGAGCAAATCAGTTATTAGAAAAAAATAAATTAACATATTATTTATTTACATAAAAATGTAAATAAATTATTAAAGTACTAAGGGAACTGCTTATGGTAGTAATGCAACGCACCTTCCCTTGAACTTTAAGTTACTAATTGCACATCATCCTTAGGTAGACTGTTCCACAATCCAACAGTAAGAGAAATAAAAGCCTTCTGGACCAGAGAAATTCAACAGCGAATAGAGATAAATTACCTCTTTAAAGTATGCACTGAGATGAACTGCTTGTTCTTAGTATGAGAGGATGCAGAGCTCTAAAGAGCTATAACAATGATCATGCATCCTTTTGTTATAAAATGGACTGCAATATCAAAATAATTATTTATACAAGCCAGGAGACAAAATCATGAAGGGAAGAAAACATGGAGTGCTGCAAGGCCTTTCAACTTATCACCACTAGCAAACTGAAGAAATATAAAAGTTTACAAGAAAAGCTCATATAATGACAGATGGGGTTACAAGGAAAAAATATGTACTGGGGCTGACACAATTGAAGAGTTAGTAGAACTGCCAAAAACAGAAAATATTTAAGAGGTTTTACAAAGAGGTTCAGAAGCAGGGGACAGGACAATTAAAAGATTATACGGGAGGTGACTGACCACCGAAATTTTTGAAAGTACAACTCAATAATTCTCCCTTTTTTTTTGTAAATACTACTAGAATTTTTGCAAGATGAACATTTTTACAAATAAAATTTTCATCTTCAAAAATTATTGTTTACAAAAAAATGGGAATTATTGAGTTGTACTTTTATAACATTTTTTGATGGTCAATCACCTTGTATCTTTTAATTGTCCTGTCCTGCTTTTCAACAGTTGATCTAATCTCACATGAAACCTCACTAAATATTTAAGCCTGTTTTAACAGTTCACTTAATTTTCCAGTGTGTCAGATTCCAGGTACGTATTCCTTCCTAACCATCTGTCATTTATATGAGCTCTTTGTAAACTTATTTTTATATTTCTTCAGTCTGCTAAGGGATAATAAGTCGACAGGCCTTGCAGCACTTCCATCGTTCTCTCGCCGTGAACTTTGACTTTGTTTATATATTCAACATTCCATATTTTCATGACTTCGTTATAAATTAATTGTATGCATGGATGATAAAATGAGAGTAAAAATTAATCCGGAATGGTTTGGAAGGAAACTACACGAATATAACATAATCTGGATGGGTTAATTAATATTAATAATAATAATAATAATAATGATATTAGTATAATTATTACTATTCACAATTAACAAGGAAATCTACCTAAAATCAAGAATAATGTAATTTCTTCCTAACCTACAGTGCTAACACTGAAAAAAGTAAAATAGACAAAAGGTTGCTACAAAATCTACAACATTCAACACTGAAGATGCTATTGCATCGTTGAGCTGGTTCAATTTTATAATTTTCTTGGGGGGAAAAAATACAAATAACAGTGTTAATGCAATCCACCAAAGAATACTAGAATTGCATTGTAAAAAATACTTTACACTGCTGTCACAATAAACAAACAATTCACAATAAAATAGTTATAACGATCTCTCTCTGTTAATGCTTATGAAAACTTTAAACCCTACTTAGAATTATAAATTTATCTTTCATTCTGAAGATAATTTGGACACACTTCTCAAAAACCTTGTAACCAACATATAAAAAACTTAGAATTGTGCAAAGTAAATATTCGTAATATTTAGCTTGAAGGGATTGTCATTTAAAATAGGGAACAGCCATGCTATAAACTAACTGAATAGCATTCCAGATCTCTACTTGTTCAAACTACAGTACAGTATTATAAAAAAAAAATAAACTTGAAATGACTGTTATGAAAAATCTACTCTACGTAGCCCTCTACAGCAACATCTAGTACAAAAAAACTATCTCACACATAAGCAAATGAAAGTACAGTCAAGTGTTATGCTGAGACTATACTAACTCCTATGGAAATTCTACTGTATAGAGGCTGATAACTAATCACTGTTTAATATTGATGAATAAGGAGTCACCTTCCATTGCTTTTCATCAATACCTCAGTATAAATTTCTACATTTAAATCGGTATTCCTGCAGCCTTTTACATGTAACCTGAACCACTTAGTACTCGCAGTGACAAAGTAGTATATCTAATGTATTTACTTGAAATTTTGATAAACATAGCGCAAATCAAATAAACACGATAATAACAGCTCTCAGTTCACTGTTTTATACTTTAACTAATATAAATGAAAATATAAAAACAAACCAAATGAATTCTTTTCTGACATGGCAGTAACAGTGATGATATACTATATAAAGAATGAACATGGAACAGCAAACTTCCTAGATGACTTGCTCGCCTTCTGATAAACATTTCTATGAAATTACTGAAGGGAAAGCACACTGTAACTACGGTATTATGTAGGAACAGAGTCTACATCCACAAAGCAACATGGTTATGTTCCAAAGACCAGGTCATTACCCTACCAAAGTCTACATAATGTATTCAAAATGTTGAAAAACATGAAATGAAGAATGGATTAATGAGATTGATTCTTTCAAATATTTAGGGTCAATGATATCCACTAGACATTTTCTTTAGCTGGAATTTAATTAAGGACTGGAAAAGGCATGTAAAAAAAATGGGCAGATTTGGAAGTCAAATAAACTGAAACTGAATATTAAGGATTCTACAAAAGTCTAGTATAATCTACATTGCTATATGGACGTGAATCATGGTTTAACAATGAAACTTTAAGTAAAAGATTTTGTTAATTTGAAAATAAAGCTTCAAAAAGAATATTAGGCGTGAGATGGCAGGAGAGTTAGAAATAATACATGTTCAATATGTAGATGAGATAATGAAGAAAGGAAGATGAAGATGGCTTGGACATTTCCTTCACACAAACCAACAGAAAGATATGCCAGCTAAGATCCTGTGGGTACCATAAGAGTTGGAAGGCCAGGATCTATTCAGATGAGAACTATGGAAAGGGATGCTGGAAATGAGTGGAGTATTGTGGAAGACAAAGCACAGGAAAAACATGAGTGGCAGAATTGCACAGAGGCTCGGCGTCACAAGTTATTCAGTAGTTCAACATTTTATTGCCTTTTAAATAAATTTTTAAAAATTAAATGTACTGTACTGTACTATATATGGTATCGTACCTGACGGCTGACATCAATGTGCTCCATGGGCTGGAGAAGGAAGCTGGAGGAAGAGGAGAGTACTGCAATGATGACCTTGAAGGCTGAATTTTTTAAACTTTTGGATTTGCAGGTTTTTGCAACAACTGGTTGAAGGTACCCTGAATTCTGCGGCTCTTCCCTTAATTCAAAATCACCCAAGAGAAATATAAGAGTTGTACACTCCCACCATTATTTAGTAAGTAAGTGTTCAGCATTGGAATCTATCTCCTTGAAAAGCACAAGGGCTTTATCAATGTGCACAGAGCCTGCTGAAACTTGCTGGTGGTGAAGGCATCTTGATTCTAATTCTGGTGCCTGCTCCTCTTCACAGCGATGCTGCTTGTGAATCTCTACAACTCTCATCTGTTGCATCTCCAGCCTGCCTAAACATTCATCTACAGTAAGAGCTCTTGAAGATGGCCATGATTCCCTGGTTCATTCATTGCTAGACAGAGGTGGTATTGGGAGGTAAGTGTAAAGTGGATGAAGAACCAGTTCTCAAAAGTAAAGATAATCACCCCCGCCTTGGAAACTGACATTCATATAACTGGGAGATATACCTTGGATTCTTTGATGCCCGAGGAATCTTCGCATAATGCACCAGCAACAGCTTTAGCTTAAAAGTCACCTGCATAACTGCCTCCCAACAAACAGTTCAAACAGTTTTTGCGACCTTGACAGCTGGCAAAGCCTCCTTAGATATACATGAACAGTCTGGCACTTTTTTCCAGTAAAGACCAATCTCGTGAACATTAAATATTTGTTCTGGAAAAGAAACTCCTTCGTCATAATTACTGCCATTACTGCAAGGAATTTGAAAGCTGCTAACTCACTGACCAATACACTTTTGCCGTGGATCCTCATGTTGTGAAGATTGCGTCGCTGCCTGAACTATATACACTATCCTGAATTTGCCTGTAATTCAGTCTCTTTCTTACGGGAAAACTACTTTGAGGTGTGCAAACAAGGATAATGCTTTCTCTGGAATCAACAGCTAACTCATTAGACACTGATGAGTTAGACATTTAATCCAAAGAAAAAGAAACTGTTTCATTTCTTCACAGATGGTGCTTCTTTTCTTGTTGGTGACTTTGTTCTTCAACAAGTGATGATACCACTGTATAACTCAAGCCAAGAAAACGAGCTATTGTGGCAATCTTTTCACCATCTTCATAGTGCTTTATCATAGCCACCTTATACTCCAATGGAAAGTCATGAAACTTAGATGCACTATTACTAGGAACTTTCTTTGGAAGGATGGGATAAATTCAACGTAAAGAAGGCACTGCAAATAACGCGCACACAAGCACACCTTTGAATTTTCTGCCAAGTACTAGCGCTGCAAAGCAGCTGGATGCTTGAACTATGACAACCAAATGCCATGTACTAAGACTAATTTTTTTTATATTTTTAAACTTGTTAATAGTTATATTCTGTGTATACCATATTGCTGTACAAGTATTTTAATTCATATATCTTTTTATGTTATTTGGTAGTTTTCTATTAGGTTTTGTATTTTTATGGCTGACTGCTGGACCTACATATGAATGGTATAAAGCTGAACGTCAAATATAAATAAGACTCTTTTTAAGGTTTTTAAGCTTTTATGTAATTTCATACGGTACATTATATTGTGGTACTGCGACAATAAGCAAAAAATTGCCGAGAACCGAAAATCAGCAGCCCCCGTTAGGTATGTACTGACACCAATAAACAGAAATTAGCGCATATCGGTGCAAAAAATTGCTGATTTTCATCGCTAGAAAAGCACCGAAAAAAAGGATTGCCAATAACCAAGCCCGCGAATAACAGGGGACTGCCTGTATATCAATTTATATATTCTAATATTTTTGTACAGTATATGCTATAGCAGTTTTTTCAGCATTGTAACATTTGTTGCTGAACTCCATACACTTGCATAAACTAATGTATGACAATTTCAATTTTCCTGATTATTTTTAACATAAATTGCCACAAGTTGAAATGACATTATATGTATGTCATATGTGTATGTGCAAAACAAAAACTAACAAATGGGTGAACTTGTCATTATGTTGTGTTCATCATATAAAACAGAAGTGAATAACAAACACACAGATAAGAAATACAAAATTAGAAGGAATAGATGAGACAAAAATGAGAATGCTAAGGTAATTACATTTACTGAACAAAGACTCAGAACATAAAGCAAGTTATTTGCAGTAATGTTCTAAATTTTTGTCTAATAAATATGATTATCTTACCACTTGAATTTTTCTCTGACCTATTCCCTTCTATGCATTACATATGTGTGTGTGTAATAAGCCTCTTATACACACTGAAAAATGCTAATACAAAATGTAAACACTAATGCCTCATAAATAGAGTAAAATATCAAAAAAGGTATTGGTTTCTTGTCTTAATAAAAAAAAAAGCTCAATTGAGCAAATAATGTTGTAGCTGAATTATTTCAGTAAATTAAGGATTTGCTGTAGTTTTGCAATTTTCAGCAAATACTTTCCGAATAAATTTGCCAACAAAACCCATGATCTTCACTTATCACATATCAATCAGGGGAAATGACTTTGCTGTATCTTCCCCTCAAGGAATGTGGCTCATTGCTTAATACTCAATTTGATTTTTATGAAATTCTGGCTGTCAAGCCAAGCACTTGGGCATTTTCAGCCATTCAGTGCCTTAATGCTTGAAATATATGCAACTTGGATACATAGTGACAATCCTGCGTTAAGTCTTTTAAAGCGAAACTAAATTACTTGGATGAAAAGCAAAACAAATATGGCAATAAGATAGTTGTGTTACCTACATTTTCTAGCTATTTAAAACATGCTAATTCCTGAAGCATATACATAAAAAGGAATTTACTGTACAGTATTTTGAAATAGTTTAACAAAACCATAAGTCACATATCTTAACACTCATGTAGCTTGCCCAAAGGGCTTGTTCTCAAGTTTCCATGAACACTAGAGTAAGGAAAAGTTAAGGAAATTAAGACAGCTGTATAGGATGAGACCAAACAAGGCATACAAAAGGTAGACACAAACAATTCAGCAGGAATACTGCAAAGTACTGTCCATAGCGAGCTATGCAAGGGACAATTTCTCTAATTACAGCACAGAGCCTCATCTATTCCAATTCCTCCTATCTAGAAGGGCCACTTATCCAATGGCAACCAAAGATTAGGAAAGTAACACTAAAAATTTAAAACACTTACTAGTCTCTACCTAACTTATTCAGCTATACCATTTGCAATGGTCACATGAGGTATATTCAAGCCTAACCAAACTTGTTTACGAATATATAAAACGAAAATCACATTGATGAAGTGAAGCTTTTCTTCATAATGATTACGTTTGTTTAATCACAACTCCATTAATTTCACACTTAACTATGTTTGGATTGCAAATGTTCCCAAGTTCACCAGTTACGTCTGTCAGGCAGAAGAAAGTAATCTCACTCTACATGTGCCATCTGAAACCTTAGGTATTTTGCCGTCAATAACCTCATTTCCCCTATGCCTGGAATTCTTCCTCTAGGAAGTACTAACCAATAGCTACTACTGTCTTCATAATGAGCAAATAACAAAAGTTTTTGGTCATCCTAAGAAATAAGCTCGTTTGCAGTATTTGCTTCATTCCAGTCTGTGATTTTTAATTTTTTTTTTTTACTTTCACCCTTCACTATTAATTATGATTTTTTGTGAAGGGTTTGTGAGTTACATAGTACAGCTATCTGACTAACTGATGTTTACTAGTTATTAGTTAGCATTTACGCTTACCACATTTTCCATTTTTATTCACCATACCACACTACAGTGAGGAATATATGCACTGTAGTTAGCTTTGCTTTGCCTTATTTTTCTTGAGATGATTTTTGGTGCTATTAACTTTACTTACTATGCAATCTTTTGACTTACCTTCTTACCATTAATAACTTGCTTCATCATCTCTGGTTTGGCTATTATTGTTTAAGCTCAGCTGGACCCAGCAGGCTTTTGGACAGAGAGATATTAAGTCCTTGAGAAGAACTCAAAAAATATACCCACTCCCCATGTGCAGCCTCATCAAGCAGGTAGTGTAGCATTTCTGCACCTCCATGCTGTCCATGGTGGTAGACAGTCAAATTACTTGACAGAACAACCCAGACACCCTGTTTTCATGCCTGGAAGTTTCTACAAAGGCCTCAGTGATAAGTGATTTCTTAACAGAGAGAGGTTGCACCCACTGCAAGGTTTTGCAGAAATTCAACAAGTAACTCTTACCAGGACAAATGGAATAACTTCATGATCTCAATATGGGTTTTTCTTTACTAAGCCTCACTTAACAAAGACCCAAATAACTAGTAGCCATGACCATTCCAAAGAACCCTTTGCCATTTCCTTCTTTGCTTCCATTACCAAAATGAATATGATCTCTTTGCTCTGCCTAATGAGGGCTCTCAGGTTTTACATATGGAGGAACAGACTTCTAGGGAAACCCTTTCAAACTGTTCCTGTCTGCAAGGCAAAGGAAAATGGTGGTCATAAAGAACTTAGTCTCCCACTGTGTACGGTAAATCTCACTGCCTGACATAAGTAAAACCAAGTTAGATTTTTGACTAAGACTTGCCTGAGATTCTAGATGGCAAGAAGATTACCTTCTGTCTGACAAACATAAGGGTGAACTTGGGAACATTAGGAAGACAAACATAGGCTTCAAAATGTTTGACGGTTTTGAATGGAAAACTTACTTTATAAAACAACCAATATGTTTCACAATCTCATTTAAAGCTGACAGATTTTTTGAAAAACTCCAAGTTTCTATTAAAAAAAAAAACCTGTTCTTCCTGCAGTAAGGAATAGCTTTGGCTGTATTAATACCACCACCTTTTCCTTGGATAAATCAGCCTCACCAGATTAGGGATTTTACTGCTGATTTTTATATGATGCAGCCAAGGCCATGTCCTATATACACAAAAACAACTACCAAGAATCCCTCCAGTTAAGATAGTTGCTAACTACAGGCTCTTTAATATAGTTTATATTCTATTGCTTGTCAAACATATTTCTGCGCTAGTTCTTGCAAAATTTGGTAGTTAAATGATTTCCCATCTTTCTTCAGCTTAAACTTCTTATAAATTCTATACTGTATTTGTTTGAAACATCATCAGGTTCCTATAACTTTGATTTGTTACGAAGTGTCATAAATATGTGTCTGTTTTCTTTACCCTTTTGTTTAACAAACTATTCAAAAACTAAATTCAATACTGTATACACAGCAATCAAGATGATAATGGTTATGCTTGCAGACAAGCACACACTATACATGCAAAATCCATGGACATATATTAATTCACCGCAGTACTCCTAACTGGGAAAAGTTATGTAGTGTAGAATTTTTATTGCATAAAATAACCACAAATCATTGTACTAAGATTTCTGATAATTTAGCAGTCTGTGCCTTCATAATTAATTCATATTTTTTTTTTATCATCCTCCTAAGACATTGTTACATCTTAATTTTAGGATAACTTTTCATGATCAACAACATGAAAAGTAAAATTCACCAACTGACAAACTACCCTCAGCCTTTAAATATGACATAATCATGTCTTCATTGTGAATGTCAAATGCACAAGTAATCATATCTGCTTCTCAGTCACAACCAACTCATATTCTTCTAACAGTACCTATCTACAACTGATGAGGCCACTTAGCTGAGACTATCTAAGTGCAATCCCACCACCCAAGTCACAATAATAAAGACTGGGGAACAATTAATATTACCAAAAAAAAAAGCCAAGGCATCCTTCAAAATGCTGAGCAAATGAAGAGCATTCAAAACCAAAGTTGGTCTCATTGTCAAACAGACTAAGAAATCCAAACATGCTCAGTTCACCAAGACTAACATACTCAATAACCTTCAAGTTCATCTTGCAATAATAGTGTGGTGCCCTAAAAGAACATTCTCAGACACGATTTCATCAGCTTCATAACATTATCAACCAACTAAATATTTCTTATACCTACTTGTCCAAAATACAGAACGTAAAAGATCACCAGAAACAAGAATACACCAATGTAATGCATCCTAATGTAATATAATGAACATGATAAGTCATGTCATGCATATTAAAAGGCAAAGCCAAATAAAAAAAATTTTTCTGTATGAAAGTGAATTTTTAACACATGCAAGCCCAAGACACCTGTAGCAGTGTGCCTATTTGAGAATCTGCAAACACTACAATACAGAGATGACATCAATGCAAGAGGTATCTTGAAAAGAACCACTTCATAAAAATCAACATTTACAGTCTTTTCCTACTATTTGATACTAGAAAATTATTGAGGAGTTTGATTTTTTTTAAAGTGGTTAGAAAAGCTTCAAAACCACTTCACCTCAAATATGTTTCAAACTTTCTTTAAACATTACAAGAAAATGACACTAATGGGAATAAACCAGCCCCATACTTTCACCTCAAAAATGCTCCATCTCATTTCATCTACAGAGGTGATTAAGAATATAAAAATGCCTAAAATAACTCTAATATACTGACCATGAAATACAAAATTCCTTGATCTAAAAACTGCAAGATAAAAAACCATTGCATTCAAAATTATAGTACATGACATCTAATTTATAAAAACAAAATTACCAAAATATCCACAAAGATACACTGAATGCTCACTAGCTTGTTAACAAGAGTACAAACCTCCCTACTCAGTACCAAAAATAAAGCAATTTGTTAATAGCCTTATGAAGAGTGCTGAACCTTAGAACAGAATTCACTATTCAGCATTTCTTCCATAACTTGCAAGCACTGTTTCAGTACAAGTATGATTCAAGTCAAAATAGTTAGTCAAAACAGAGCAGCTGCCAAAAGAAACATTCCAGAGTAACAGCAGCCAATCCCTTATGAACAGTTTCTGGTAATTAATGATCAACTAACAACACAACATTTACAATGTAAAATACTAACCTTGCTGAAATCTGTGCTGCTTCTTCAGCTGAGAAGGCTTCACTAGTTGCTCTTCTTCATCTATGTGTGAATATATGTCCGAGTCATCAGAAGGAGTTAGCTGCTGATCATCTGGGAAGACAGGTGAGAGTGGCTCATCTAGGTCATCACCTAAAGAACCATCTGTTGGCACCGTTTCATATATTTCTGAACTGCTTCTGGAAAGAAAGAAAAATTTCTCCTTATGTTTCATTTCCCAGTGAAAAGGAATCAAATACACAGAAGAAAACAAAAAGTTAAACACTAAATCCTAAGAGCAGTGTGATGTTTAGCACAGCACAACATTCATTATTATGTAAAAATATGTAAACTTTTATTTTTGGAATGCAGAAAGCAGCCAAATTCCAAAATTGGACATAGTTTACTGTAAAAAATTATATAAATCTTAATATAGTTGCAGATAAATAATACAGTTTCCTCTCATGTTCAACAGATATTTTTGTGCACAGTGCAATAGGAGATTGTATTACAAAAAACATTTTTAGTACAAGCCACATTACAGCCAGCCCCTGGTTAACAAGGGGGTTCCATTACTGGTCGAGAGTCGATAACCGAAAACTACCAATAACTGAAAATCGCTGATAATTATGGTAATAAATAGCATTTATGATGTCATAAGCACCAATAAACCACTTATCGGCACCGTTAACCACTTATCGCTGCCGATAAACTGCTTATCAACGCCGAAAATCACTTACCATTGCCAAAAATCTGGTTAACGACGTCATTAGCCAAACATCGTGACACTGAAACACTGTTAACTGACACCGCTGATAAGCAAGGACTGCCTGTAATCATGTACTGGTCAAGAAGACTGGAATGTCCTTACTGCAACTGCCCTGATGCTGTCCACAATACACTACTCTCATTTTGTGTGTGACAGATCAAAAGCCAGAGGGCATGTATTGGAAGAGGGAACTCACTCACTGTACAATGCATATTTTGTGTAAAAAATACTTCACAACAAGTCCAATAACCAAATACTGTTTGAACAGCCAATTTGGTACAGGACAATATAGCCGCAATCCAACTGCTGCAGCTTATTAATCGTATGTATAGGGAAGATGATTAAAAGGTGATGAGTCAATCCTCTCAAAATTTTGACATGGTACAAGTTATACCTAGTTTAATCTAGACCACTGAGCTAGCTGATTAACAGCCTCCTAGGGCTGGCCCGAAGGATTAGATATATTTTACGTGGCTGGAGAACCAGCTGGTTACCCAGCAACGGGACCTACAACTTATTGTGAATCCAACTACATTATGAGGAGAGATGAATTTCTATCACCAGAAATAAATTTAAATCTTCATTGGTGGTTTGAGAGTCGAACGCTAATAACAGCGTGCTGAAGCCGAGAGCCCACCCACCCCACCAAAGAAGAACTTTTGACATGGCAATAAAACGGTAAGATGAACACATACTGAAGCACTAACTACCAACATGAGGGGTAGAGTATGATACCCAGGACAGCCATGCATCACAAGACTGCCACAAATTAAAATCCATGAGTTAGATTGATCTGATTGATGATTGGTAACAAATGACCTAATATGACAAACCCCAAATAGAGAATGCATCCAAATGTTTATGAATGATATCTCTCAAATAAATGTAAATTATTCTGAGTGGCATACCCAAGCTCTTTCTCATAAAATGTCAGTAAGCTCAAAATTGTTTAAAATATATACAATGAGAGATTAAGCACCTCATAATATTTCACTCTCAATTCCAATAAATTGTCTAACACACCAGAGGTGGCTCTTATATTCACCTAATAAAGCTAAAAAGATTGTGTTCATTACAATTCATTTCTTCCAATGATCTGAGTGGAAAAGTCTTGAAGAAAGAGTGGAATTCTCCAGTTAGTTGCAGAGGATGTATAACCATCTAAAATAGACAAAGTTCCCCACCACAGATTTAGTAGGTAAAACTGGGCTAGTAAAAGGAGGGACTGTTAAGTCTCAAGCACTTTGGGATTGCGTTCATTCAACAAAATCAGGGGTAAAGGAGAGCCAATAGATGATGAATTCTTTCAGTAGGTTACATTTTCTGCTAAGGCAATAATCTCACCAACAAGCTCTGACAAGACCAGCTAGATTGAAAACAGATTTCATGGTCAAATACAGTCAAGAAGATTCAAGGAGTGATTAGGGCGGCCATGCCAGAGTCATCAAAACCATCTAGGAGGCTTCACATTGGTCCTTGAAACAGACTAACCAAAATGCCTTGCCAGATCCAAAATGTCCTAGTGGCCCTCAAATCCAGATTCCAATGGGTGAAGATGCCAGAAAGATCTTTTCTGGATCCCTAATTAGATACAGATAATTTCTTCAGTATACAGGTACATTATAAATCTTCAGTTATTGGAAAAAAAGAGACATTGAATGCAGTATTCCTTGCCCCCACAACATCAGTCAGCTTGGTAGATCCTGGAGAGGCTGGCAGCACATCTACACACTATCAAGGTTTACAGAAGAATGAATTTTAGTAGTGTATCTGCAAGGATCCAGGAGTTGGCTAAACATGATGGTGTAATTTTCTTTAAAACGCTTTGCCTCATGTACTTAAATACATTCTACATGGTTTAAGGCTATGATTTATATGTTTGTATTATCAAATGATAATATGGAAACTGCCCCTGCTCACTGTTCTAAGGTATAATTAAAGATTACAAATTTCTACTTACTTGCCCATGACTTTCAGGTGACTGTAAGGTCTTGTGTGCTCTTTTCCTCCAATGCTCACTACTACTGTTCTTGTCTCAGTACTAATGAATTCCAAATGGTAAATTTTTAAGCATTGTAATTTCACTTTTTAAATGGAATGCCAAGGAACTTCAAAATTAAAAGGGGAATTTTTTTCATGGAGCCTAGAACTAGATTACAGAGGGGATGCCACCAATATTTTTTGTCCTTCACAGTTTTATGTAATGTGTAATGTCAGCAATTCTGTTAATAATATAATGTTCTATTTACAACGGAATCATAAATTTGAACAGCAGTTGTGGGTACAAATTAAATATTTGCCTAGGCTAAAAATTGCTCTTACCCTTCTGCTGACTGGGATCTTGGGGGAAGGCTTCGTCTTGGAGTTGGTAGTGTTATGCTTCGGTGGTAATGAGGTGGGCGTTCCAAAGTCCCCTCTCCAGAATCATCCAACCCTGACGGATCTTCCATGTTAAATGCCTGCTCTATTTCAGGCTTCTTGTCCCACACCTCTTTGAAGAAGGGGGTATAAAATGCAGCTGTTGATGAAAGGAAAAATTTAATTAGCAACAAACTATCCGGTCCTTATTAAATTAAGTAAACATTTTAATGTTAGGATAACTTTTTTTTATTAAGGTAAGCACACAATTACAGTTTATGTATTACTAATGCTTGAGCAAATAATAAAACATTTTTATAAAGTTAGTGACTGTGTTAACTTAGCTTATCAGATAACACACCACACATAATACATATGACATTGGGTGTATTACACATTTAGACTTGGTATACAAAATTTTTGTTACTCTCCTAACACATTTTCTTTGTTAGGTTTGATTTTATTAATATTTTTGCCTACCTTTGTCTATCATCAGTTAAAATACACACACAGCACTAGCCCCATCTGTCATTTTACATGTCAAAAATAGAATGTAAACCTGCTCCTCAATTACTGACATAATCAAGTTTCAAAGAACTCAACATTAACCTAAGAGAAAATCAGCATTATTCTTGAATTCAGAGTGGCCTACGACTGTGTCTGGGAGTTTGCTTTACGCTACCCTACTAAAGCCTTTTTCATTAACATTCTACATAAATCACAACATTTTAAAGATTTTTTTTTTTAGCTAGCTCTTCAATAACGATCCCTACCAATTAAGCCTATGCTTGCCTGACACTGCTTTAACAAACCCTAACGAATTTTTTGCTGTCTGTGCAAGGACTCTTATCTAGCTACAGATATCCTTTTCTTATGCTTAAAAGCCTTAAACTGTCATATTCACATACCTTTTACGTAAACCTCTGCATATTCAATTGCAACTTATAACCAAAGAAGCATATGCAAGTACACAAGCATGGACATATAAATGAAATCATAAGTAAGGACTTCAATCAAATGTTTATTATATTTTTTATTGTATTAGTTTCTTTCTTTTCTGAGTACACCAAACAATTACAATATATTTCATCCATTAATACATATTACTGATATCTGTCTATTATTGTACATAAAAAATATATGAAAAAAAATAAGGAAAAGGCAAAACCTATGGATTTTCTTGGACCTGGTTTATAATTGATAAGCAGAAACAGTCATAATCTAGCCACTGGGGGGTAAGCTGCCTAACTTGGTGCCGTCCTAAGTCTCGTAAATAGAGAGGTTAGTGACAGGAAGGGCATCCACTGTAAAAACCTAAATGCCAGAACCATGGTTAATTAATCCAGATTCAGAGAATGCCAGGCGACTCGTTGAAGGACACCAGAGGGCCTCGCCTGACCTCCCTCCGATAAATAGGGGCACACAAAGTAACATTGTGGCTGAAGAAGCAAGTCCATGATTAGAATTGGGACACTAAATGGGGTAGTATGACATAGAGTAGAGAGGTGGCAGAGATGATGAATATGAGGAGAGTTGACATCTTGTGTGCAAGAAAACAAGATGGAGAGGGAATAAGGCTGGAAAGGAGGAGGATGTAAGCTCCTGTACAGTGGAGCAGACGAATGGTAGAAGTGGAGGAGGCACACAAACAGGAACTGAAGGGAAAAGTGGTAGAAGTCAAAAGAAGTGGTAGTCGGATAATGAAGGTTAACAATGTTATCAGAAGAAGTCCTAAATGATATAGCGCTTATGCCCACAAGCTGATGTGATGAGGAGAGGAAGTTAATGTTTGTGGGAGTTGGATGATATTACCACATCAATCTCAGAGGGAAGAGAAAGAACAGGGTGGAGACTTGAATGGGACATAGGTACAGATAGAAGAGTGATTTCAAGAATCCATGGAGGACTAGGAATGGGGATAGGAACGGGAAGCTGAATGCACCATAGACTTTGTAGTGGCATTTGATATGGCACTAATTAATACATTCTTTATGTAGAAGAAAGATTATATGACATATAGAGTGGTAAGAGAGAGTCAAATTGATTTTCTGGCTCTGTAGGAGACAACACCTTTGGGAAGTAAAGGATTGCAAAGTGATATATGGGAGAGAATGTTGGCCAACAAATATAAGCTGGTGGTTGCGGACCTTTCAATTCGAAAAGGGACAAAGGAAAGAGGAAAAGTAACCCTAAGATCAAATGGTGGGAGCTAGAAAAGGCAGAAAATGTGGAGTTGAGATCTAGGTTTAAGGAGAATGTTCTGAGAGAAATAAAGTTGGAAGATGATAAATGATTGGTGGGAGTTTAACAGCAATGTGATCCTAAGGTATGGGGAGGAAATTTTAGGTAAACATCAGGCAAAGGTCCCCAAAAAGATAAAGAAAGCTGGTGGTGGAATAAAGACACACAAGACAAGATCAAGAAAAAGCAAGAATCCCAAAAGAACTATGATAAACACAAACGGAAAAAATTAGCAAAATCAAAAAGAAGCAAAGAAAGTTGCAAAACAACAAGTTGCCAGGAGCCAAGGCTGCTGCTTTAATGATTTGTATGAGAATGTTGACACACCGGAGGGCCAGAAACATCCACAGGATAGCCAAAGCTAGAGACAAAGCAACAAAAGACTCACACACATTAAACTAAATTAAAGATGGAAATGGTAAGGTTCTAATAAAAGAGGAGGAAATTAAAAATAGATGGAGAGTATTTTGAAAATCTTCTAAATGAAGAAAAATCCCAGGAATATCATTGAGGATGGAGTAGCAAATGAAAGAGAAGTTCCAGGATTAGTTTGAGAGAAGTGAGAAGGGCACTAAGTAAAATGAAAGAAAGGTAAAGCAGTGGGACCAGATGGAACACCAGTTGAGGTGTGGAGGTGCTTAGAGAGGAGGGAATTGACATCTTGTGGGACTTGTTCTGTAAGATCTACCAGCAGAGAAGATCCCTGACGCCTGGAGAAACAGCCTGCTAGTCCCCATTTACAAAGAAAAGGACATCCAAGATTGTGCCAACTATCGGGGCATAAAGCTGATGCACATACCATGAAAATCTATGAAAGAATAATAGAGGCAAGGCTAAGGGCTGGAAACATCTATAAGTGACGAACAGTTTTGGGTTCATGCCAGCAGAAAAGGGACAAAATAGATGCCATCTTTGTAATTCACGATGGGTAAATGGAAAATATAGAGAAAAAGGAAAGGAATTACATCTTTGTATTTATAGATCTTGAGAAAGCATATGGATCGAGTGCCTAGCAAGAAGTGTGAGGTACATGAGGGAAAAGGTGTCTCAGAAAATATGTGAGGATTGTAAATGATATGTATAGAGAAGCAACAAACACAGAGTAAGAAGCTCAGTGGGAACAACAGACAAGTTTGAGGTGAAAGTGGGACTTCACCAAGGTTCTGCCATGAGTCCCTATATTTTGATATGGTAATGGATGCAGAGTGTCTGGAGTGAAAGATCAGGTGCCTTGGAGTGTACTCTTTGCAGATGACATAGTGCTAGTGACCACCAGTAAGGAAGAAGCAGACAGGAAATTGGAGTTGTGAGGAAGTGCTTTGGAGGACAGAGGCCTAAAGATAAGCAGAGCAAAACGGAATATATGTGGATGAATGGAGAGACCAAGAGGAAGCATCAACTTAGAGCAGGCAGTAAAAAAGAGCTACATCCTTGTAAGTACAGGGTCGTGTCACTGATTGTGGAGGGATGGGAGAGGAAGTGAATCACAGAATACAATCAGCTTGGTGCAATGGAGGAAACATCAGGTGTGTTATGTGACAAAAGATTTAATGTAAAGATGAAGGGAAAATGTACAAGAGCACTGTCAGACCTAAGTTGATGTATATGTTGTGAAACATGGCCCCTGAAGAAAGCACAAGAGAGAAAGATGGAAGTGGAGAAATGAGAATGCTGGGCAGCTGGATGTGCGGAGGACAAGAAGAGACAGGATAAGGGAATGACTTCAAGAGGGACGTGGAAAAGTTGGCAGAAATATCAAAGAAACTGCAACAGAGACGATTACAAATGGTTTGAGACATGTTATGAGAAGAGAGGAGTTCTGTGTTGTAAAAGAACCATGAATATAAAGTGCCTGGAACAAGGAGGAGAGGTAGACCAAGAATGAGATGGAGAGAAGCACAATGCTGAGGACATGGAGAAGAACGTGAGTGAGGTAACAACTGCATGATCAAGTAGAAGATGAGAGAAGACTAATAATAAAACAGCGACCCCCATATAAAGATGGGAAAAGCTGAAGATAAAGAAGAAGAAGAATATGAACAGTCACATTTTTGTGGAGAGGAGTTAAATCAACAGAGTATTGCCCATAGACTCGTACAACACTAACTGATTTCAAAATGTTTGGGGTTTTATTATTTTGCAGATGACTTCATCACTGAGTCTCAAGGATAAACTTGCATAATATCCCTGATGGCATTAGAATTCGAGGACTGATGCTGCAGCTTAGTATAACCGAATGTTATATATTGTTTATATACTTCAATACCTAAAGAGACTACGTTAATGCCTCACCAGTAACCCCAAATGCACGATGAAACTTTTGTAAACACATTATCCAGTAAGTGTAAGTTCCAATTTAGCCAGGGGATGTATTTATATAATGTCTTTTTTTACTGAATTTGCTTCATCATGTGCATATACATACCCATACAATATGGCTGAACTTACACTTTTGCTTATCATGTAGTTTTTGTTACTCTTTTCATATCCATAAATATCAGGCTATTATAAAAATACAAATCCCCAGTGTTAAATACATTATTATTGTACTGGTTCACTGCATCAATAATGAATATGCTATGAGAGATAAAATGTACATATAAAACTTACATTTTTGCTGGCAGGTGGCAGTGGAGGTCATGAAATGCGCTTGCAGTCTGTCTGCAATGGCAATACCTTCAGTTATAAGTTGCTGAGAGATGTCAGAACCAAAAATGCAGAAGCACTACTTAGTTTGAGTTACTGCCAAAATCTGAAAAAAAGAGACAATATAGCATATATATGGTGTCCACAGGAGTTTATTTTCATGCATGCACTATACTTAAAGAAACAATATCTTCTAAGTTCTTGCAGAGTGCAAATTTAAAGTCAATATTATTTCTTTATTTATGGTTGAATTTTTCCTTACCACTGAATGAGGTACTCCATGCCTAATGAAATAATGATTTCTAAAATTCTTAGATTACAAAAATAAAGTCAACATTTCTTGATGCACAGTTTTCCCATAATAAACTGAATGCTCTTACCTGTGTATAGGAAGATTGGGAATGTTAGCAGAAAAAGCCCTGAGTGTGGCCAAAGAAGCCTAAGCTTGGAGTACACTAATAGAACCCATGCACCAAGTCTTCTCGAAAGGCATTGGCACCATGGTAAGATGATACGGGATAACCTCCACACGACGTTTGCAGTCATCTAGAAATGCATTGGATTAAGTTTATCATGAGTTCTGCAAGAAGATTTATCTGTTAACACTCTATTATTCTGAAAAACAAATTTCTCATGTATAATATGCATAAAAGAGATCTTTTTGCATTTTCAAAATAACCACCAGTTAATATCTCAAGATATGATGCAATCCAATCATTTATAATGCAGGAGATGAAGAACCAGAGACAACTTTCCTTCTGAACAATCACAGAATAGGGAAAGGCATGAAGAAACCAAAGACAACCTTCCCTTTCTGAACAATCACCAAGATAGTTACTGTTCTCTTTCTGACTGAAACTTCCTCCTGCACCCATATATTTCAGATAGCCCTCAGACTACAAAGAATACCTCTAAACTACTTATCTCAGCACACTTATGCCCTACAATGAAGCACCTTATGAATCAATGTAGCTCTTCAACTGTATCCAGGCTGTCACTAGTAGAAGAGCAAGTCCATATTCTACCTATTCAGGGCTGCAAGGTTCAGCTACTCCACACCTGAAAATATAAATTAACAGTGTATAAACTTTCATCATGCTTGACTGGCAGAGAACAACCAGTGCTGCAGAGAGTCTAAAGAAATATAAAGACCAATGCTTCTATACTTAATGCTTCAAATAAAGCATAAAAGAACTGCATTTGATTATGCAAAATGTGAAAAGGTACTACATGAGAAAGATGTGAAGACAATAAATAACAAGCTGAATATATCCAGTCCCCAGCATAGTTGAGCAAATATGGAATTTAGTGGTGTAATGAGTATAGAGCTGTCCCCAGTGAAAAGGATACCTTAAGAATACATACTTAAGTAAACCTGCCAGTTTTGCAAGAAGAATATCTCTGGCAAACATGCCACAGTATATAATCACTGCAGAGGCTGGGCTATTAGCTATTTGTTACCATATCACAGATGATACAAACTATAATTAGGAACTCACCTAGAAATGTTTGTAGGAGATGGATTGTTCTCCTGTCACCACACACAACTGCGACTAAGTAAAGGACCAAGTACATTTTCCACTGAATAATGGATTCCACATAATATACATGATTATTCTGAAATGGAAGATTTTAGGATGTACAAGCATTAAATGCATTAATTAAAATAAAGTACACCAATTTATTATATTCAAGGTACAGAATCATTAAACTTCATAATGCTGTGCCTACAGACCAACACAAGAGTTTGGCATTAGTACAGTATATATAAAAAATCCTTTTGAGAAGTTAATTTTTCAAACATTAGAAACCTAAAAATCACAAAAGACAAGCATTTATACAACACCTACCTTATATCTGGCTGAGAGTCTCATGCGGTACTGACGCAACTATAGATGTTAAGAGACAGATTTCCGATGTTGAATGCTTCTGTGATGAGTGACCTCAAAGCCTTTGTCACAAGATTAGCATCAACTCCACGTGCCTCGCGACCACCCACACTCAATACCCGACATCCAGAAGGCTGCACTGCAAGCTGCCAGGGGGACTGTGTTTAGGATAACATTAGGATTAGCTTGTGTGTTTATATATTTCATACTCTACTGTGATACTTTTAGATGCAACATGACATCTCTAGCATACATGACAAGCATAAAACAAAAAGATCATTTTCAAACTAATAAAACAGCACGAAGGCATATCATAGTACCTGTACATGTAGTGTACACAAAATTTCCACAAAATAAAAAAATATGCACGCTTTACATTGAGCTGTTAATTTGGCAAAACCTGAACAGCTAAGGTGCACAAGCAAAGCACTGTCTTAACTTAATAACACAAGCACCAGCTTTGAAAAGCATCCTACCTGTCAGCCAGATTTGCCCTTCGTCATGTAACTGTTGTGCAGCATTATGGTCTAAATCAGGTCCAGAGCAAATGGGACGCGGTGATTGGGCGTTGGGGTGGATTCTCTCTTTCTAAATTGGGTTAGTATGGATTTTTCTAAAGATTCTCTAACATACTCTAATGATGTCATTACTATATGCACAAATAACACCTGCAAATACAAAATAAAATTCATTAAACATTACATACTCAGTATGTTCGTTCCACTTAAAATATTTACCAGCGACTAAAATATTTGAAACATTAATCCCTATACCTCAAACTAAATGGCCTCTACAACTCTAAAACTACAGGTTTGGTTAAACAACGTGATAATAGCCACTGCAAAAATATTTAAGATAACAACCACTGCAAAAATACTGTTCAAATAATTATTTCATTATTATGATGAACCCATCTCATCCTAAAGCACTAATGTACAATCATAGAAATCATATTAAGCAAAAATTATAATTTTCAAATAATTTTCATAAATTTTGAGGGATTATGAAGTTTTGACTGTTAACTATGATCCAAACTTTTCCATTATTTAAATGGTAAGTACATACTTTATGAACTAATCATTCAATTGTGGAAATATATAGTCTCATCTTTACTTATGACTATATGCAACTCTTGATAAAAACAAAAATGAAAGAAAAAAAATTTGGGAGGTCTACACCTGACAGCGTTAGGTTACTAAGTACAGTACACTCGGGTTACTGTGCAACAACTGGCTACTTTACCTCCAACAAAAATTTTTTTTAATTCTTGCTTTCATTCAACATTACAAAATGAATCTTTCATATTCTTTCATTATTCAGTTGCTGCTGTTATTATTACACCAATAAAATGAAATGTAAACATCAAAATGTTTAAATTGCATCTTTTACTCCTCTTTTAATCTTTAACTGCATAAAGATGAAATGGTACACACTGTACAATGTGGCAGAAATAGACATACAATACTGTATTGTCAATGATTTCATACACAAAATATTTAAAAGTACAAGTGTTCAAGAAAAAAGATTTGGTTATCTAAAATCTTACAGTAAGCAAATTAATACACACTGGTGAATATATAAGCATACATGATAGAAGAAAACGACACAGCACTTATACTACAAGTGCAATGAATTTTATTTTCCAAGTGCTTGGCATGTCTTTTTCAAGACTGTATAAAAGTAGATATGTGTTAACACGAGTTAAATTCTTTCCTACCTATTGACATTGTTTTGCAGACAAGCCTGGTTTAATGATGATTTAGAAATGCTTATCAAAAGAATCTGGGTTTAATGATGATTTAGAAATGCTTATCAAAAGAATCTGGATGCTTATAATTTTTGTAAATCGAACAGTGGCTACTCTGTTTATGCTTAAGCTGAAATTGAATACAATATGTATATAAAGGAAACCATTTCTGGTACAACTCAGAAACACGAATGGTGTCCTACTCTTAAATCTGCTCTTTTTAGTGTAGTCTCAACAGTTCCTCCTTTGCTTAAACCAAATGACTAGTTTAGCTTGGTGTACCATTCTTAAATCTGCACTTTTTAGTGTAGTCTCAACAGTTCCTCCTTTGCTTAAACCAAATGACTAGTTTAGCTTTAAGGTGCCATGAAATTAAGAGTCTTTTTACTCAACACTGATGCTCATGTTGTGGATACTACTGATTACTTGGCTCCACATTCACTGTTGTTTTCTTGGGTTAACAATTAGCCAAGATGGATTCTTTTTGCTCCTGTTGGAGTGCCTGAGACTGTCTGGCACGAAATCAGTTCGTCTGACAGCTTGGGCTACACTGGGATATTGTTGATAAGCTAGTATAAGAGAATATAATGTGTGCCAAAATATGGATGTTATAAGAAAAAGAAATTAGATGCAAGAAAACTAAAGAAGTAAATTTATGAGAAACTAAGGAGAAAAAAAGCTAGATTTAGTATTGAAAATGTACCAGAAAGTATTGAAACTTGATTTATTTTTTATTTTTATTCATATTTTTATTTATTTTGCTTTTATTTATTATTTCTTCTACTGGAGACGACTAGTAATTCAAGAAAAAAAGTAGAAAAACTGAACAAGTTTGTGTAGGAAACCATACAGCACATTCAGGGAGGAGGACAATAAAGATAAGTCATTAAAATAGAGCCACGGGTTGTGAAATGAGAAAATCAGTGACCGTGTTTACAGATTAACAGAAAAAGGAAATAATTTTACATCACTACTGTATTACATACATAGATCTTCCTCTCAACAGTAAGGGAATAAACATATAGTTTTGCCAACAAAAATGAAATGGAGGAAGAGTGAAATCATTCCCTGACTGTAAGCTAAGAGAGTGTGGCTGAAGTCAAAACCTTCAGTTACTAAGTATGAAAAGCTTTATCATAACATGGCAGTTAGTAAGGCTTTATTTTTATAAGGTACGATTTCCGGAAGGGATTTGAAAGGTTGCTACATAAAAGAGATATGAGACTGGCTAAGTAACAGAAAAAAAGCACTGCCTTCGGTGAGAGCTCTCCTGATTGGCAATCACATTGCTGTGCCTCAGAGTTGGCTGCAGTGTTCTCTATTAATCATTACCAATAAGAATGACATGGACTTCGGGTTGGTTAGCAGGTTAAGCAAGTTTTCTGATGACACAAAAATAGGCACAAGTTCTTATCATGAAACAGCTGTGAAACAGTTACAGCCTTTCAATTAAGATCAGTGAAAGATCGTGAATATTGGTCATAAAAACACGGATGCCAAATATAAACTATTTATGATGGAATCAGAAAGTTGTCATCAAGCCAGATCTAGGAGCCATCATCACTAGAGAGAATTTTTACTCATCATTTTCACTATATTTCATATGAAAAAATTAATACTATAAGTATGTTAGCTTAGATTACAATTCTTGAGAACTGTCAAGTTTTTACTGATAACTAAAGTGACCTGGAAAAATGTTTTATGTTCAGTTTACCAACACTACGTCATTGAAACCCACTGCTCATAAGCCATAAAAGTAAATCTAACAAAGATCTTTGCCATATATGGCATAGGCTGATTTTCCTTGATCTTTTCAGGACAAAAACCACACCTGATATGTACACAAATACAATACTTCTGCACGTATGAGTTTCTGTTCCAAAAACACAAATCCCTTCAAGTCTTTGAAATAAACAGGTCTTGGTACTTAAAGATCAATTCCAAGGAGCTTTCACTTGCACTCAGATCTTACAGGCAATGGGTTTGTGATGAAGCAAATGGGTTTGTGGTGAAGCAAATCCACTATAATTTTTTTTAAACTAAACCAAATTCACTATTTATAAATCAGGTTCCAACATTCCAACCCACTCATTTCTTGCAGCTCATGAATCAATAGCAAAGTTAAAAGTCAAAGTTTTATGAGCTTGAGACTTCAGAGTCTGCCTACCTTGAACAGAGCCAGTAAATGATTGCTATTTTTTCTTTCTTTTCAAGACGTACTTAATTGCCTGAGATAATTTCCTGGTACATGAAAGGACTAACTAAAAGTAATGGATAGGTGAGAAAAAAAAATCTTATTTTAAGACAATAGCTTTAGCAATTAATAAGATAGCTCACATACTCACCGTGAGGAACAAAGTCTGGAGTCTTAAAAGAATTCTGGGGTAACGATACGTCTCCATCTATGCTGCGGTAATCTAATGTGAAGATTTGATTTTCTAATTCAAATTCATCATCTTCACATACAGACTGTAAAACCAATGACACACATTTTAAATAAGAGGTCAATGTGAAAAGGATAAAACAAGAGCATAGGGCCTTGGAGAAAGAGCAGAACACTTACTAAAGCCTTAGCCAGAAGAGTTGAACAGGTAAAGCAGAAGTAAAACTCTTGGAAAGGACAGCAAAATGTAGATTAAAAAGCAATATGCCACACAGCATGGTAGAAATACAATTTTTATATCAAGTGCATCCATTGCAATATATCTTCAAGAATGTAAGAAAACACAAGTAGCCACAGCAAAAGAAAAGTGCATAAAATTTTTCTTATAATCACTTACCCTGACAACATTTTGAAGATCGTCCGCCAATCCTTGGTTTCCTAATAAGACCAAGTTGACCTGAGGATCTGTGCGTCCACCATAATCTAAATTCTTACCACTCCATGTACCTGATCCTGGGCGACTATTACTTGAACTGAAAGATATTCACATGTTACACGAGCAATGCAAAACAACATATGCTAAAAACTTAGAAATACTTAAACAATAAAAGAAACAACATAATTTTACGCACATCCTTCTAGTACAATAATGTGCAACAAAGTAGCCAGTCATGCCTTCGTATCTGAATCCCAACTTTTACCAGACAAAAACTCACACACTTACATCCAGGAACACTGATCTGTGCTGATATCAAGACATGAAATATGCAGTAACTATGTAACACTGATCTGTGCTGATATGAAGACAAAATATGCTGTAACTATTCTCAACAGGAACTTTGTTCCAAGAGAGATGCAGAATAGTTGTTGGCAAAAGGAATATTTTTTCTGTACTGTATAACATTCAATGTTACAACTAGACTTACTCAACAGACAATTCCAAAAATACATACTCCGTTAAAACTGACACTCAAACAAAAAGTGAAAATGAATGTTGTTTCAATTCAAAACTAAAAGAAAATTGTAGCTATTTTATGTATCATTTCTTACTGGATTTATAATACATCAAGCTATGAATACTGCATGTATGCAGAACTGGAAAATTAAGGTTACCAACTCAATCTTTTATAAAATATAGTGGAATAATTTTGCTAATATAAATACCTTGTGACTGCATATATTGTACATTTCCCATATTATTTTACAAAATATTAGCAACAATGCACCCAAAAATACTATTAAACCAATATCTTTTCAATCGTTAAAAATATTAATCTATGCACTGCCAAAAAAGACAGTAAAATATCCCTAAAACAGAAACCTGAATACTTCTGTTAAATGACATCCTTAAGTTCTATATATTATATTATGGTGAAACTTAGCTTATCCAGCCAAATTGAAGGACAGCTTTGTCAGGATTTCCTGACTTTCAGCATTAACCTGATCCATTTTCAAAAGACTAGCTGATTTTAACCAAATTCATTTCATAATGGTTACCCTAAGCTACCTAATGACCATATGAAGTGTTACCAAAACAAATATATCGCTGAAGGGTTATATGGTTACCCTAAATTACCTAATGACCATGTGAAGTGTTACCAAAACAAATATGTCACTAAAGGGTTATAAAGTGCTGAAAATCCTTTTGAAATAAAATATACCATTTATGTTATTTTTAACAAGAAATATGCCATCACTAGTCCATCCTAGCATAACTTTTCAGATATTTCAGGTATTAATCACATCAAGAAAACAATACCCAACAATAAACCATTATTAATAATAATGCAGTGTAAATCATCTTAGTAACAAGAATATGTTCTCACTTCATTTACTGGTTGCATCTAAGTTGCACGCAACTGTATGAATGTCTGTCTGTCTGTATATCTTGTTGGTATTTATTCTCTATATATATCTCTTGACTTGTGTATCATTATTTTATCGCTGTCTGTGTCTTGTTAGTATTTATTCTCTAAATATCTCTTGAGTTGGGTATTATTTTATTGCAAGTTTTGATAATGTTCCTTAATAAAATGACAGTGTTACGTTAATTTTAATTTAATAATTATACTGCATTATATAACTGCAAAAGACTTCAGAAAAAATATATGACTACCTAACTTCACTTATTACCAGAGCCCTAGTACTGAGCGGGAGAGGGTCCCCTGAAGATGCCACTGCACCGGTCCAAGACAGTACCTCCAAAGTCAAGATAAAACACTTTCCACTGCACTCCGATCTCAATGATTCATATGTTGGAACAGATGGATAGAACCAGGTGTCCATACCAGAGAACAGTGTTCTAGTAAAGGAAGGACAAACTAAACCGGTTGCACTGATTATATGACTCTAATAAACACATAAGGCCTTTCGTTCAATACCTACCTTTCGTGCATCATCTGCCAACACTTTCATTAGATGTTTCTCAAGAGTAAGATATGTTTCTCAAAAGTAAGATGTGAGTCAAAAGTTACACCTAGAATAATCAGAGTTCAGACTCATTCAGCAGAACCCCATCACCTGGAGGGGAGGATGAGGTGGAAAATCTATACGAGATCTGCTAATCAACAGTGCTTTTGTTTTACTGGAGTTCAGCCTTATACCCCACAGACTACACCATTCACTAATCCACGCCATGTCACGAATGAGACTAAGGGCAGCCTCATTTCTCGTAAGTGAAGACTTTACTACACCCACAAGTATTGCATCATCAGCATACTGAACAATATTGTTTTCCAGGCCAACAACCATATCACTTGTATACACTTAAAATAACAGTGGACCAACAATTATTATGTGCCTTGCTATTTACTAAATCAAAAGCAGCACTAAAATCTATATGAATTACTCTACACTCAAAACCCCTATCAAGGTTCTCTTGCAAATGGCACATCAAATCTAACACAGCATCACAGGCACCTATCTGCTTCCTATGCATACAGTATTGACTGGCAAATATATATATATATATATATATATATATATATATATATATATATATATATATATATATATATATATATATATATATATATATATATATATTAGTTAAATACAGTAAGATGTCCACAAAACTTTTCAGAGAAAGAAGGGAAAATATGGACAGTCAGAAAATGCAGAAGAAAATAAAAAAAAAATTATTTGATATGGAATACGGTTGAATTGCCTATCAAAGGCAGGGAGACTAAACAATGTATGAAGTCACAGGGCACATAACAGAGTGGGCAGGGTAATTCCTTTCAACCAATGGTTCAGAGGTGTGCATGGACAGAGAGTCACTCACAACTCTTGTTCTACTTTTGTCTCGACAACTTCAAATGGATAAATCTATGGACATTACAATGCAAATTTGGGTCCTATAAGTTTGATGAGTTTGCTATGAACAAACATTTCTTTATAGTTTTCGTATACATAATGAAATGGCCATGCTGGCATTAGTTGGGGTATGGACTGTACTTACAACCTAGTAATGTATATGGTAGGTTAGATCAGCCACAGCAGGCATTTAAAAAAATCAGCTATTCATCTGAGAGGGGGTGCCTGGGAACTTGGTATTTTCAAATGAAAAGTACCAAAGGTTATGAAAAAAAATTTTTATCTATTAACTCTTCCCTGCAAGTTATGACAATTGTATAACCAAAATTCCACTTATATTCGGCATTAACATATATAATACAACTAATTTTTTTTTTAACAATTTTGACAATCTAGCTTTTCCCCTAATGAATTCTCTTGCTTGTTTGTATATTCCTCTATGTTGGTACCCACAGAAACTAGCATTACTATGGTCCAAAATTAGTATTTCCTTCAAGGATCCTTATTACCTTACAAAATCTTTTCGGCAAACAAAATGCTGAAGTCTCATTTTTTGTCCTCAAAAGTTACTATGGTTTCTCAGCAATGCAAATATATTTTTTGATGAGATCTTATTTAAGGCCAAATTGTTTTAGTAACAACAATAATCACCAACACAGTAACACCTGTACCAATCATTAAACATGTCACACACTTTTCTCAATAGCCAATATAAAACATATTTTGTGATATCTGAATTTATTACTACATCACAATTTAAACAAGTCTGAATTATATGCAAAGGAAAAAATACGGGATCCTCAATGATGTAAAGATCATGAACTAATCATTAATTGAACATCAGGAAAAAAAAACATGGCGACTAACTTTCTTTTGACAATTTACAGTACTTCCCCCTAAATTCTGTCCAGATATCAGACTGTTTCTTTTCTCTTATTTTTTCCAAATGTTTACCCCAGTGATTGATATTTTACACATCAAAATCATGTCCCACCACCTTTACACTACTATCAAGAAAACAAATCAAATAACAACATACTTAGCTGCTTTGTTTGCAATTATCTTTTCGATGAGGCAATCCATACAATTAGGATAAGATGGGCAATGTTCTTTCTTGGGACAATGTACGAAACCAAGATGCTGAAGAAGCAGTAATGTTCTTTCACTTTCTAACCTATCCAAAACTTTATACCTGAAAAGAAAAAAGATCTCAGCATCCTTGAAAATGTGTGAACAACATTTTAACTAAAGTTACCTTTTATATTAATATGCCATTCTCTAGTTAAAAGAAGAGAGAGAGAGAGAGAGAGAGAGAGAGAGAGAGAGAGAGAGAAAAGAGAGAGAGAGAGAGAGAGAGAGAGAATATGCCATCTCTTTAAAAGGAGAGAGAGAGAGAGAGAGAGAGAGAGAGAGAGAGAGAGAGAGAGAGAGAGAGAGAGAGAGAGAGAGAGAGAGAGAGAGAGAGAGAGAGAGACTTTATTTCCAATATTTAGATTGGCTATTCTGTATCTTACACAGGTAAAATGTATTTCAATACAAGAGTTACATTTCATACTACAGTATTTACAATTTACTACATACAACAAACCTGAATGAACATTGTAAAAATACAAAACAAAACGTAGCCCACAATACATAGTGTAGTAGTATGTATAATTTTATTTACATGTAAACTAAGCATTATCTCGATTTAGAACGTTGTACTCCTATTGTTGCAAGTCTGGAAATGCAGTGATATTACAGTATAAAGGGTAATCAACTTACAGGTAAACTGTGTTTCTTTAACGCTGATTTAAAAGAACTGATATTAACTATTGTTTTTATACCTGTTAGTAGCTTATTCCAAGCCAAAGGGCCCTGTACAGCAAATGATCTTTTACCCAGCTTGGTATTTGTCCTTGGTATGTAAAGGTCGCTGCTGTTTTTAGTTGTCCTGTCACTTCTAAATCTAACTGATTTCAGAGGAAAAATCCATGCTGGTAATAAACTATTTAATATTTTATAACCTAGTAGACATAATCGTACTGTATTCTTTGTTCTATATTTAGCCACTCTAATTTCTTTAAAATTGGGGCTACATGATCATATTTCTTTGCCTCCCCATCAGTCAATTTTGCCATAAAGTTCTGGAGTTTTTATATTCAAACAGTAGTTTACTATGATTAATGCAAGAGATTAAACGACCATTTTACGCATTTCATTATCATATCTGTCTTTTGTTCTGTTTAGGTGAATTAGTGTTCCATTCACTTTCCTACCGACTTCATTTATATGAGCATCAAAAAGCACGTACTGATCGAAGTAAACTCCAAGGTTTTTTACATGGTCACTTTTTATAATAGCATAACCATTAAAACTTATGACTATATTATCAGGAGTTTGAATAATGTATCGCCTTGAGCCAAGGAAAATATATTGAGTTTTCAATTGTTTAGTTTTAATCCAATTTGGAAAATATTTAGCGAGATAGAGAGAGATATGAGAGATAGAGATAGAGAGAGAGAGAGAGAGAGAGAGAGAGGTTTGAGAGAGAGAGAGAGAGAGAGAGAGAGAGAGAGAGAGAGAGAGAGAGAGAGAGAGAGAGAGAGAGAGAGAGAGTGAGTTACTATTAACACAACGATATACAATGCACAAAAAAAACGCTTGAACCCATTCAAGCACATCTTTCAAGTAGATGTATATTAATGAAAAGTGTAGCGTACCAGTATTATATGAACCTAGAGTAGTGCATGAGCTTAGGATATCAAGTACAGTAATGGAGTTTTGTTGCATTTACCTACCTAAAGATTCTTCTCAGGTTTGGTAAATTTACCACTGTTTAAGCATAGAAAACTTTCAAGGAACTGGTTCAAAGATATTTAGGAGAACTGAAAACTTTCCCTAATCTGACTTAGCCAATCTATTCTGATAATGACACCTTAAGAGTAATAGCAATAATTCATTTACATAAAAGCAACAAGAGCTTAATTATACAAACTGACCTGCTATCTTCTTGTAGTGTTTGAGTGATTTCTCTAATATCGTCTTGTGTTATAGTACCAGTTGGGGCAATACTTTTCACATGGTAAAACAGCTCAGCTTGTTCTAATAACAACTCCTGTAGGAAGAATTTTCACAAATTAACGCATGTTTTCCATGCAAATGCATTAATCAAATGTAGCTTTGTTCAGTGCAAGCACCAATATTTTACGCAGCCTCAAATTACTATACTGAAGTTGACCCAAGGGCATTAATTTGCCTATCCCATCAATCTTCACACATAGAAAAAACAAAGTATGAATCAACAATTTGTGAAAATATTAACAAATACAATGGAATCTTGAATTACTTTAGGAATTATTTCCCTGTTACTCTACAGAGGGGTACTATGAAAAAAATATATTACATTACTGTAATTAAATCAATTCTTTAAAACAAGAAAGCTTTCCAATCAATTAATACATTTTTAATAATATAGTATATACTCAACACCTGATTTACTCTTGCAAATGGTCTTATAAATATTCATACAGCACACAAATAATTTTTGGTCTTTACAATTCCAAAATATTCTGGTTAAAAAACAAAAGAAACACTTACATGAAAATTTTGTCTTGCTTTTTCTGTGATGTCCTTTTGATGCTGGTCATAAATATACTGTCGATCATTCTCTGAGAGGGAGTCAAAGCTCTCTCTACCCATGAAAAGAACCCTTACTTCATCTAATCTCTTTCCAGGAGTTACGTAACCCGTTTCTGCTAGTAGGATTTTGAATCGGTCTCGCATCCTGGATGAGAAAAATTAATCAGTGCAAAAAGGTTACAAAAACATACTTGCTATCTACCCTAATCTCTTTCTGTTAACAATATTTCACATCAAATCAAGAGAAACATTATGACAATACTTAAAAAAATAGATATTCTACTTTCAAGTTAAAATAATTTAACCCACAAAGCATGCACTCTCAAACCCATTCAGTTTTACAGTTACTATCATTACTTGCAAGAAAGTCATAAACACACACAACCTAAGTAAATGTACATCACCATAATTCCCCTTCCCCTCAAACTAAACAAACACAACAAAGAAAATAAAACTCCCAATGAAATTCATTCAATAAGGTTCCTAAGTTTTTTTATTTCTGGATGATCTACGAATAGTGTCATGAATTATGATCCCTATCAAAGGCTTCAACAAAATCACACATATAAAAATGGGTTTACAGTTCCCTATGGATTCATGAAATCATGAGACAGGCCACATTTAACTTCTTTTAAAAAGTACAAGGAACAGGCACTAATATTAATAGGGGCTTATCCAAGGACTTTCAAGGACTAAATCAATGAGATTTACTCTAGAGATTCTACCTAAATTTCACCATATGTAAAAGACTATTACTCTAACAACAACCAACCACATACACATTCCACCTTCTTTCAGTTTCATTACCAAAGAATTTCAGTAAAATGTACCAACTACCTCATCTTTACACAAAATGAAAAAACTAATTCATTCTATTAATTTCACTTACAAGAGGGGAATTATTTCAATAAATCATTGCATCATGCAATATTGTACACTAACAATACAAAATCATTTTGATTTAGTTACTGCCTGATAATTAAAATAAACAATGATGCAGCAAAACTTATTTTAGGACATTTGTTAACTAAACTGAAACATCAACTCATAAAAAAACAAAATAAATTACTGATTGAATATAATAAAATCAAAATACCATTACTGTAAAGCAAATTACTCTCTACTACTACTACTGAACTTCATATTTTCTTTAATAATGCTACAACTACTGTTAATACACGTCATTCACTACATCTCTGCAATTGACATAGGGTACCCTCACCATGTTGCTATAAAACTGGTAATCTTACAGAATCTCTAGCATATGTAGGAAATCTACATGAAATGCTTAATTCCTTATAAAAACATCAACATACTCCTTGAGTAATGAGGAAGCCGGCTGACAAATTCTAAACATATTCTAGTTTATTCCTATAATCCTAAATGTCCAATCCAAGGTACATGAGAATCAAAGGATTGCAAACCATGTTTATGCAAAAACTAAAGTTCTGCCCAGATGATGTTAACCTTTAGATAATGGGAACTTTGCAACAGGGCACTGGGAAACACTAACTCCGGACATGAACAGAAGAGAATGCCCATGGTAAAGATTTGCTACTTAATTTCTGCTGCAACAACCATAAGAGAAATTAAGGTGCAATGTTTTGTTCCCAATGCCTTCTTCATGGATTTTGAGTATGTTCTAAGTCTGGCATGAGTGAACTAACAATTTAACAGACTGTTCCTGGATTTAGTTGTAAGTTCTGCTATTGTCAGCTTAGGTTGTATTGTGAAGACAATAAAACATGAGAGCAAGGGGAGAGAGAAGGTACAACTACATCTCATGAGCCAATGAACCCCAGTCAGACAAGGACTACCTTGCCAGGCCCCTTTCATTTTCATTTTACATGGTAAATATACTCACATACATTATCCTCTCTATCATTTAATCACTTGCTGCAATTCAACTATGACCCAAAAATTAACTAACATACGGGTCCCAAATTCATTCCCTAAGTCGACAAGGGAGTACAGGATTTTTCAGGAAAGGAATTCACGTCTTTTTCTCTCCAGGTTTGAATCAAATGCGAGTCTAATCATGGGCAAGAAAAGCGACTCCATATGCTTTAAGAGACAAGAGAGAGACCAGTGGAGAAGACTTTTTTCATATTTGGTACTCAAAACAGTTCTGATTAAGAACTCGTTCTGATTCAGAACTCACCCTAGATGACTAACCAAACTGTTCAAACTATTGTTTCAGGACACAGAACTGGTATAGTCACCAAACACTCCAAATCAGTGATCCTTTTTCTGGCTTAAAACCAGTGTGTAGAGACAAATTAACATTACAGGGCCCTGACACCAGAGCCACTCAAACTCAACTTCATAAATCAATGACTTCTTTCCTATTGCACATTCTTCTATAAATCAGACATTCCCAGAAATAATTAACAATATACCTTAAAGTAGTTTAAAATACTATCAAGTCACAGTTCTTTATTTTCACTGGGCTCACCCAGAGGATTTGTTCATTATTGGTAGGTGATGACTGCAGCAAAGTTAGAAGTTGAACTGCTAAGTGGAAGGATAACTAGGTGTATTGTCTTAAAAAAAATTAACATTGTAATATTTCTGCATTCTCGATTGTATTTACCATACCAATACCATTAAAACAAAAGTTGAAAAAAGTTAAGAAAGCCCTCAATATTCAATATGCACTGATAACCATAAATCTGTCAAATATTAATTTGTTGCAATCTGTAAATACCTAAACTATTTCATTTTTATGAAAAACAAAATTAATTTTTCCTACACAAAATCATCATTTACATTAGCCTCAGATTTGTGATCACCAAGAATGCTAGACACACCATTCCCAAACCAAAAGAAGAAATCTGCTGGCTAGGTAGCTGCTATTGCTCAAGTGGCCCAATGGATCCTCTGTCCCTGGTAGAAAAGAACCTCATTTTTGTGTAGCAATGATTACAACTGAACATGTAAAGAGGCCACCTACTTCGGTTTGACCAACAAAAGACTGGTGAACTTGGAAACTTTTGCAGGGTGCAAATAAGCCGTATACTGTATACCATTAATGGGGTTCAATGAAATGAATGGGAACTAACAACCTTCTATAGTAAATAGTTTGTTTTAATTTCAGAAAGACTGTAAAATTGTAAAAAAAAGAAAATTGCCAAACCAAAAAACTTGCAGGAACAAAGAGAAATACAATTAGTTATTTCACTCAACAGGAAAGACAACATATTGTATATTCTGGAAGTTAATAAGTGCTTAAAATAAGTGGTTCATTTACCTATGAAATTAAAGTCTACAGTGAAAAAATTACAACAGACTGTACTTTCAAACAGTTGTATTTAGTGAAATGAAAACTAAAAAAGTAGAGCACAAAAAAAAAAAAAAAAAAAAAAAAAAAAAAACCTGGGGTGAAAAGTCCGCAATTAAAAACAATTAGATATTTCTGTAAACATTACTACTTGGGAAAATGGACAAGTAAAACAGCAATACATGAATGCAATAAAAACAGTCATGTGATAAAAGAATACTTAGAATAGTTACATAAAAAAAACTTCTTGTCACAAGCTAGATATATATATATATATAAAAAAAGTTCTTTACTAACTGCAACCCAATATCCCTCGGGGTGCATGCACAGTGGCGGCTACCCAGTCGGCGAATGATCATCTATTGATTCGTGGATGATGCATTTGTCTAAGATTCGTAAAGACCACAAATATGGGGCAAATGTAAATGATGGGTTTGTTGTCAAACAATTTACATTAAAATTGCATTAAAGAAAAAGAAAAAATAAACATATGAAATATGATCCCAAAAGTGTAAACAATAAACATATGAAATATGATCCCAAAAGTGTAAACTATCACATTCAGTATGCAATACTAGCTCTATCGCAATGTTGTCCAACTTCATTCTGTATATCACAGACATTGGTTCCATACTATTCTTCTTTGATCCCTCCATATGTTAAGATTAAATCTTGTCAACCTACCAATTCCACTGACCCTACAAGAAGACTACATCAAATTAAGCAGAAGGCTTAACGTAAGTAGCCTATATCCAAGAAGACTTCATACCTTCCAAAATATATTTAACAGAATCTAGAAGGTCATGACTACAAAACAAGAACACATCAAAACATTCATTGCCTCTTCTTTGAGCAAATAAAAAAGTCATTGCCTCTTCTTTGAGCAAATCAAAAGTAGTGACGAGTCGACTGAAGGTGCCCATGCAAAAAGTTATAGAAAAACAGCAACATGAAACAAAGAAACCAATCAGTTTCAGCTAGGCAACTGCTGAGAAGACTCTCAAACCTCTGATAAAATTGGAGATATATTTTGTGCCACTGAAAACACAAAGGATCAGAAACAACACAATTTAAAAATTATTCATTACCCTCATATTTTGAACTTACAAGCAACATATCAGAAGATATACTCTATGTATATACTACAACTACCATAAATAACGTACAGTACTCTAAACATGTTCTACAGTTAATGTGACTTCTAAACCCAGATAAAAATGTACTACATAAAAATGTCTTCCAATTTTCTGTGGTGTGAATCAAGCATAACAATTTCAATAAAACAATCTACCAGTTGTAGTAAAGTTAAGTAATCCAACTGAACAATGTTATCTTGCTACACTAGTGCATCTCTAAAATTTGACGCTTTAACTACATAAAAGAATAAAATAGATCATGCACTCAGAAAGTTGACAGTACCTTCTTGGTAGCCTGAATGTAGCAGAAATAAAATCACAATTAGTACATAAACATCATTATTGGATATCACAAGAAAAATATTGAAATACTTATAACAACTTAAAGCCTTATATGAATTACACACCTTAATGTAAAAATACATATTTCGGAATACAATAAAAAACAGAAACTTCCATATTTGTCTGTTATTTGTTAATATAAACCCATTAGTCATAAAACAGCCTTAAACTAAGCGGAAAGTATTCACGCGCACAAAGCGATGTATTTCCAAGAAAAGGATTCCAGCAAGCATGCTTAGCCACTCCTTGGATTCCCGAAGATGCTCCACTGATATTTATTCCTCCGTGCACCTTGACAGTGATTATTCATACTAACATTTGCTCCAAGACTTACCAAACCTTCTGCTGCTTTTAGTGATGTGCCAATGAAAGGATTTCATTTTTTGTATATTTGCATATACTGTACTTATAATTTTGTATTGTGCATATCACATTTAGTGAGTTTCTCTTATTTTAAGGAGTATTTCACGTGATAACTGTCAACCAACAACCTATGCATTGTCCAGTTGTTGCTCTGAGCTTGTTCTGCTGATGTTTTCAAGTAAATTCTGTCATCATAGTAGTTGTTAATGTTTACACAATTCCAATAGGGTCTTGTAGACCATATTTTTGTTTTTGAGGCTGTTAACATACCCTTTTTCCCTTGCCTTGTCCTTAGCATGGTCCACTGCTGCCAGAGCAATGTTTCCTTAGACTGGTTCTCACTGGTCTCTATTTTTACTAAACCTATTACAGTACATGATTTTCTGTGTTACTAATGTGTGTTTTTCACATTCCACTCCCTTTGTCATTAGGCCTCAGCATACTTGTGCTGAAAGGGATGTGAATCTTGCAGCAGTCTTCATGTTGTCCTTGAAGAAGGATCACCACTGGCAGTGGCCTTCTTGTAAGGGCAAAATGTTCTCCCAAAGTTACACCCACAATTCGTAATGATTGGTCTAAAGATTTTAATTTGGACTATGCTGGGTCTACAAGACATTCTTCCTTTGCAGTGGGTAAAAGAAGATGAAATTTGGCATGATAATCCTTAAAACATCAAACAGCAAGGTCATCTGAAGTACTCTAAACCACGCAGTCCAGGGAGATGCAATAACAAAGTACTGTATGAAGGAGATGCACCGAGAGAAAGAAATGTGCAATCTTCCATCACTGACATCTATGCATGATAATCTTACTTCATACCAAGTTTAACTAAAATATCTTCTGCTGCGTAAAAGTAGCTGCAATGACAAACTGAAGTGTGACAAACATAACAGACAGATGGACAAGCACTCTCCTATCAAACACATCTATGCTTGTTTGGCCTGCCTTTGCACTAGGTACTGTATAACCAAGCTCCTCCAACTGTGAGGTAGTAGTTGTAATAACAAGGTAAGCATAAGAGATACAGATGGACATTTTTCCTTGTGCATATCTATCATGATGGTTTACCTTGGTACCTGGTTTAACGGATATCTTTCCAACCAGGCAAAAAGAAATCTCATGAGAAATGTGACAGACAGAGAGAGGGTCAACCTCCCTTCATGCACATCAATGTATGATGGTCTACTTTTGTTCCAAGCTTCACTATAGTCCATTCAACTATTTAAAAGTTGCATAACAAAGTAAGTAGGTTAGACACTGAGAGAGAGACAGCCGATCTCCTTTCAAGCACATCGATGCATGACTGTCTACCTTTGAAACTGATTTGGTTAAAATACCTCCAACTGTGTAGGAGATATGTTAAAAAACATACAGCTGAACAGACAAAAAGACAGATAATTCCAGTTTAACTATACAACTGAGTTGACACTCTTAACTCACATACAGGCCCAAAGGGCTTGTTCTTAATTGTTATATTAAAACTTACCTAATATATTGGAATTCTTTTAAACTATCAAAATTAAATAAGAAAAATGCTGAAGAGTCCTAAAAAAATTTAATTTAAGGATCTTTTGCAATACACTGTTGGCTGAAAAATGGACAATCACTCAAGACATGTTTTACTGTAAGTGTTGTTCTGCATTTGCTGCATCATAGGATTAGGTCATGTGGGTTATTTGCAAATGACCTGTAAGCATGACCAGTTCAGATAGGTTAATATGACTTCAACATGGAATTCCTTCTGGAATGGGCAACAATTCAACAACTAGTATTATTTTTTAATCTGGTATGGTCAGACTTATTATTTACTACCCCTGTCATTAGTAGGGAAGATGGATTATACAGATATTGTGATAACAAATCACTTACAGGAACAGGAATATTTGATCTCGTTACAGTAAGTGCAGCTTTGAATGTTACCAGCACCCTCATTTTTTTTAATAGGAACCCACCTGCAAAATTTTATGAAAAATGAAACATTTCCTGTTAAATTCTCCTTAAATGCCAGTTGTTGCATCAATATGGTAACATATGAGTACTTGTTAAAAGTACAAAAATGAATACAAAATGTATGATGTAAATGATAAAAAAAGCTATACTTACTCTCTCATCTCTAGCTCAGCTTGGAGAGCATTGACATGATTCTTAAAAACTGTTTCTGCTTCATTTGAGTCTAAGACGTCAAAAGGAATGCGTGTGTCAGCAGAGTCAAGGAGATCCGTGTTTTCTGACCAAGGGATGTCTTCATTACATCGTATGAAATAACGATCAAAGTCGGGATGGTCACAAATTCTCTGCTGAATACTTAACCAATCCCTGAAAAATAAAAAAGAATCAATTAGCAATAGTAATAATAATGAGTGATATTCTATACAAAAGCATGGAAGGAAAGTTTTGTGGAAAAGGGCCAGACACTCGGACCAAGAAGGTCATTCCATACCATCACCAATAATCAAGACATAAGGTTTTTGTAAACAACAAATTGTTCCTTTTATTCCAATTCTGGGTCTCTAAAAACGATACAGGACATCAATGCCACTCCCATCTTCAAAATTACCAATCAGTTATGTACAGTACCTTGGGAGAAGTACCCCTGGGAAGATATACGAGAAAGTGCTCTGCCATTAGCAACCTCTTGTTGAAGGCACTACTCCTTCTAAGATGAACAATAGGTTAGGGATGGACATCCAGTCTGTAGTTTCATTAAAACCACCTTCATCACCAAATCATGTAGATGAAGAGGACCTAAACTGAACACCTACTAATTGTCTTTTTTATTTTCTATTACAAACAGTGGGGTGGAGGAGACTAACACCTACTAATTGTCTTTTTTATTTTCTATTAAAAACAGGGGGGGTGGGGGAGACTATCTCAATTCAACAATCAACATGATTTAACCACTGTAAAGAAACTTGTTGTATTTATCAATGAGCAAAAACTAATTAATTCTGTCATATGCTAATTTTATGAATCCTATTTTTTACTGTTGAACCTTTTCTTTTGTTACTAACAATTACCTAAAACTATCTGAAAATAACATTAACATATCAAGCATGATTATACTAAATAAAACACCTACCTTAAGAATAAATAACAAAGGAACTAAAGTAGTTTGTGCGTGCTAATATTCCCTTAATACCTAACTACTTACATACCTCAATATGGTATCCAATAAATTAAAATTTGTTTCTACATTTTATAGCCTAATTATGAATTAAGAAATGCTCCACTAAAATCTGAAGAGGTTCTTCCATAGCTTGTTGGAACACACACCATATACCAAGACCATTCAGTAGCTCTACTGGCCACAAATGTTTTTCCTTAATACCATAAAAGGTCTGAGGTTTATAATTCTTTACAATGACCCAAGAAAATCCAAGTAAGGCTTGGGTCACATGAAGCAAATCATTCGTGGTGTTGGAATAACCATAGGCCATTGTTTGAAAAAAAATTAATGTTCTAGTGAATCATTAACAATGCTCACTATAATCTTTCCTCTTGGTCTCTCTGTGTGTTACTAACTGGCACAAAAATATAAATCAGATTAAATAAATGTGATTATGATATTCTTCTGAGATATCAACAGAACATAACGATATTGAATACCCTGCAAAATATAAACTTTAGTACACTTGAAATGATCCTTACCTATTGCATTACAAACATATAAACTGACTACAAGAACCATAAAACCATCAGACAATTCCATATATACTATAGTGGAGAACTGACAGTACAAAAAATATACTTTCTGTAACAATAACATACCCTTATTACAAAACACAGTGGTGCACCTAAATGATTAAATTAAGAAACACTGATAACCACTGGAAGAGACCATTAAAAATTAAACTTCAACTAAGAAGTAATACTTACAAAATTTACTTCTATGGTATGGTGTCATTAATTAATAGGTAAAATGGGCTTCGAGGAGTGAAAAGGACTTCAATTTGGAGTAAGGGATTTTCACAAAGAATGACGGTACAGGTGGCACTCAAGGGTGAACTTTGAAAGCATCCATTCTGCAGCATATAAACTAACAGCGACTAGGGCTGAGCTAAACACTGAAAGAACATCTTGTTATCATACTGTACAAGGGAACCCTGACTTTTTTTTTACCATGAGCTATAAAAATCATAAAAACACACATACACATTCTAGGGGATGCTATCAAAGACAGTCCTGGCAACAAAAAACAAACCTGCTTGTTCTGAATGACCCATGAATAAAATGAGTGAATACTATTACTGATTACAAAAGCAATACGAAAAACCGCCCAAAGAGATGTAGTGCCTTGTCAGAGAATGTAAGAAATCATCAGTATATATCATGGTGTAAGCGTACTACTGACACAGGACATGTCAAAAAAGAAAAGAAAAAAAAAAAAAGCACTACAGACGTGAGCTACAACTTTTAAAACATGGTTCTATGGCTTTATGCTAAAGCCATAAAACCATGGTTTATGATCAGGTGACAAATTTTATATTTTGTAACTGCCACACGCACATTTATGAACTCTGATATGGGTAGCAGGTGAAGCTTAGATGTAAGAAAAAATTCATCAAAATTCATCAAGCAGCTCACTAAATATTACGAACAAGTTTCAATAAAAGGGTCTCTGCATACAAAAAAAAAAGGGGGGGGGGATGGCGAACATTTCTAAGGGAATGAATATTTTGACTCAAGCAGACATGTACACTAACATGAAGTATAAGTAATCTAATGTGGAAAATTTCCTCCCAAAAACATTGTATGATATAGTAACCATGTGGCAAGCTAACACTACTGGCGGCTGAATGTGCAATATTTCTAGTGTGAGAGCTATTTTAACTAAAAATTTATAGCCAGGAACATTACTGAAAACATCTCCACATCAACACACAAAAAAAAATATATATCTTAGTTTAACCAGACCACTGAGCTGATTAACAGCTTTCCTAGGGCTGGCCCGAAGGATTAGATTTACTTTTACGTGGCTAAGAACCAATTGGTTACCTAGCAACGGGACCTACCTACAGCTTATTGTGGAATCCGAACCACATTATAGCGAGAAATGAATTTCTATCACCAGCAATAAATTCCTCTTGTTCTTCACTGGCCGGTCGGAGATTCGAACTCGCGACCAACAGAGTGGTAGCTGAGAACGGAACTGGCTCACCCAGCGATGAACTACATCAACAAACAAATATTCATCTAGTAAACCTAGCAACTTATTAAAAATTCCCAAACTTGTCAGCCATGCAGTGATGCAAGATCAATTATTCTAGAAAACAAAATTCTGACCAACACACTGCTCTATGTATTTCAGATATCACCAAAATCTTTCTTCACAACAATGCCGAGTGTTTGAGTGTTATTAAAAACAATTATCAAAAACATTTTAATAAGCCTACCGCTGTATAGAATAAAGAAACCTCATTCTGTACAGAGTATATCAATGAATCAATGTAAACCTAAATTCAAAAAGCAATTCTCTTAACAGAGTGGAAATGACAGAAGACAATCGTGAGAACTAATTTCACTTCCAACCTGACATGCAAAATATTAATGTAAAAACGATGATAAAGATAATGATGACCTATGTCTATAAAAACTGGAGGTAATATAATAAAGTGACAGTCACTGAAGCACTATCATAAACATGAATAAACTTGAAACCAAAAGAGCACAATCAATATTCTTACCAATCCTTACAATTTTATACCGAGACTCTTCATAATCCAAACTCCAACCATCAATGTGAAGAAATGAAATACCTCACAGGTTAATTTCCCCTTCACACTAAACTGAGTAAATCTAAGGAAGAAATTTTAACACACCTTACTACCAATGGAGATGAGACTACCTTAAACTCCCTATTGAACTTAAGCATTTGATGGGTCAGTGATGAAGAAATAAAATCAGACACAAAAATGTGTACTGAGCATCAGATTTATAAGCAATTACTTTCTAGCCTTAGTGTCATTACAACCCTTCTCAACAGGCAATAGCTTATTGTTATTCCTTTAACCATTGAAGAACTTCCCTTATAAGGATGTAGTCTATCACTTATGTCTGACAAACAAATCAAATGTCTTCTTTCCCCACAAACTCTTTTTTCAAAAAGGTTTGTTAACTGTCTATTTTCTTATCAAAAACCTTTGTATAAAATAAAGATCTTTAATGTACCACATAAGGCATACTGTAAGTAGTACAACCTTACAGAAAAATAGCAAAAGCTAACATGGCATTTCACCAGGTGATGACACTGATTCACTAGAACATATAATTCTAATACAATATCAACTGAAGCTGCGAAAATAGTTCACATGGCTTCTGGCTAGATGAATTAAGAAATAAAGCGAAAAATTACATGTATTTTCCTGATAAATGACTTTCATCACAAAGGAGAGAGTGTCACTATTTTCCCTACTAAGGATTTCCTCAAAATAGAACAGTTTAATAATTATGTTGATTTTCCCTATACAGCACTGTACAAGTCAATCTTCATAACCAAGTGGGGTCTTAGCCAACCAGTGCCTTTCCTCAGAATTGAGAGATCTCTGTAAAGATCGCCAATCCTTTTCTCAATAAGGTTTAGGAGCACTTTACTGATGGTAATAAGAACTGCCAAGGATTTTACTTCAGTACTACATTCAAATTGTCTACTTCGTTGAGGACAATACTTTCATGAGTGACTAACCAATCAAGTACAGTAATTAGTTTTAACACTGATGATCTAAAGTACCTTAAGTGATATCCACTTGATGAAAAATAAAAAAAAAATCCTCTACCTACAAAGTGTTTAAGAAGTCAAAAGAAAATTGTTTTTAGAAATCACCATCTTCAATCAATTACAATAATATCAAGAGAAAATTCCAATCTAAGCAAAAATTATTGCTGGAAAACATGCTGAAAAAAGATGGATGGTCTGCCTACTAGTAAATGGTAATTTCCAAGTGTTTATCAAATAAAAAAGGCAACCACCTCAGTCCGTGAGTTGCATAAATTATACAAAGGACATACAATCTTTAGACAAAATCTTCACATTGTAAAAATTTCATTCCACAAATTCCAAGTTCATTGCTGTTTTTGTACACTCTAAGAGTAAAAAAAATTTGAATACAACTTCCTAGAAAAAGAAAACAGGAAGGGAAGGCATTCTTGCCTTCATTCCTTGGCAAGATACATGAAATAATGTAATCAATAAACTTCATAGCATTACTGTTTTTTGTTCATAAAAGGTAACAAATCAATTTTCATGATTTTGCTCCCAGCATTTACAAATACAACTGATGACTGTTAAGTCAAAATATTGTGCAGATGAAAAAATGCAAAGTGATTTTATGTTTTGGATTGCTATAGATGTCTCCGGGGCTATATGACAACCATATTCCATGCTAATTTCCTGGCTTTGCATGCTTTTGCTTATAAATACAGTAGTTTAAGAAATTATCCTCCATATAGACTGCCTATTCACTGTATAAAAGTTAGACTATGACAAGAAATAATTAAGAATTAACTCAAGCAGCAGACAGCAGAAGAGACATGTCTGTCTCAGACTGCCAAAAGGAAAAGGGAATGCATACCAACTGGAAGGCATGCTTCCTCCCCTACCATCAGCCAAGTACCAATAACCACCTTGTTTTTTAGTTAAACAGCCGGCTCCAGTTTGCGCTGAAAGTTAATCCCATATCTACAGACCGAAGGTTTGTATACATGTAGGAAAATTTATGATACAGCAGCAATTAAGACTTCATTAACTCCTCACATTTTCCTGTACAGTATGAGGAATTACATAACAGAATTTGAGGCTTTAGTGATATTTTCATCATGCAAGAGGACTGTGTGCAAGAAAATTACCTAGGTCTCACATTTCATTGCCTGTAAGACAGATAAAAGTTATCCTTCCATTGCCTGTAAGACAGATAAAAGTTATCCTTCCAAAATAGAAACTTTTTCTAATTTTGGATAGCTTTCTAGCCTCTGTATCATGGCATTTCACAGTCAATTTGCTCTTGCTTTTTTTAAATTTTTGTTTTAAAGGTTTACTGAGAAGAGTTAAAATTAGGGCCAAAGATGCCTGACAGTTTATAAAGATAGTGGATTATTCTTACCACTTTGTTAACCTTCATATTTGATCTGCACTGTCAAAACCATGACTACTTCCCAATATATAAACAAACAAAACAGCCACAAGATATCTACAATTTCGCATTGTTAAAAACCTAATATTTCGGCAACAGCATCTAAACATGAACCCCTAAGATATCTGCTGCAACTTCCTTACAAATAAACTAGGATATCCACAAAATTTCCTACGATAAAAACCTTCATTTCTCTGAAACAACTTCCTAATAAAATAAAAAGCTTTAAAGATTTACGTAAAAACCTACTGATATATATAAAACCTGTGATATCTGCAGCTATTTCCTAATTTATAAAAATCCCTGGGATATCTTCAATATATTCTTAATATGAAAACCCCAAGACATTTGTAACAAATTCCCTACTACAAACACTCCTGAATATCCGTAACAACTTCCTTATAAAAAATCCCTGAACACTACAACAACTTCCTACTAATATGCAACCCCATAAAAATCCTGCAACAACTTTCCTTCTCATTTAAGAACAAATCTTTCAAGTAAACCATATGATGGCTTAAACAAATTTAACTTTATTATTATTATTATTATTATAACCTCAATCGAATCTTTAGGGAATAACAGAATAAGAACAATAGGTACAAAGAAAACCTAAACTACCTCACATATACATTACAAATTTCTCCATACTAGCAACTATCACTCTCCCAAGAGCTAAAAAATTCAGTGCAAGATATTAAAAAATATAATTTTAGACACCTTCAGAGTTGCATCCCTGCCCTGTGGTAAGGATAAGGTCCAGCTGGTAATACCAGGATTGTGGCCCAAGGCTCTGGGAATGAGCACCTGTTGCCTTGTAGATTGACACCTCATTAGGAAAAAGACTAGTCCCATACTGGAAAAATTGAGGCTGCCCTCATGATAAGTACCAGAAATCATTGGCAGCAGGGTAACACATAGGACTAAGGAATTGGGTGTTTTATCTCCTTAGTTTCAACTCTAGATGGCTCACAGAACACCTTAGTTAAAAACTAACAAGCAGTTGCAAGGGTCATTGGTCTTAGTCAGCTAAGAATTGCATACTGGAAGGAACTGGTTATCCTGTGCTTACTCATTGAATCCTCCATAGATTCTGCTACAATAATGAACAGAAAAAATTTAGAAATGCCCCACCTGGTCTCAGGCACATGGGAGGGTGCAAATAATCTCTCATATTTACAAATACTAAGTTTATACTGAAAATATGAGATTGGAACATAACAGCCTGAATCAAACTTGAAAGATGCAATGAGTAAAAATTAACCCAAGAGATATCCCAAGGTATTGTGTATATTTATTCAGGAAGAGCAGAAAGAACTGGTAGAGTAGGCATGACCTAACATTAAATGCAGGTGAGACACTGACAGACTGGAGACAGCGATTATTGCTGAGAAGATTTAAATCAAACAAAAGAGGAAACCCCCCAAAAAATAAGATATATTCTATACAGAATTACAGACTGTTACAGATTACATTTCAGAATGAGTTATCAGAAATGTTGTTGGTGATATCAATGCATAGTTGGTAAGACCAATGAAGGTATGGCAGATGTAATGGTCAAGGATGGCCTGCAAGGACTGTCAACAAAATTATGGTGCAATTTACAAGTTTTTGTGCAAAAAAAATATTGTAAGAGAAGCTTCTCTTTTCAAGCACACAATGACAGCCATAAATACGCTTAGGCATCTCAAGATGGCAGTCACACAAAAGAAATAGATCACCCGGCCATTAATTGAAATTAACAAGCAATGCTGAAGAATGTTCTGAGGTATAAAGTAGCATATGTTGACAGTGCAAATTCTTAGGAGTCACACTAAAGCTTGAACTAAAACTACACAACAAAAATAGGTGAGTTTCTTGAAAATGAACATCAAGAGGCTTTGTAATGGACATCAAAACAGATTTGCATATTCAAAAACTATATCTGAGAAATCATAAATGTTTATCAATCTGGTGGAAAAGAAGTAGTGGGATATGGGTAACAAGAAACCTTGGATATCAGACAAGACCTGTGTCACAATTAAAAATAAAAAAAAGTAAAAGGTACTTGTAAAAAGTTCCAGAGGGCAGATGAAGAATGCAAAGTACACCGTAATAAATAATCAAGATCAGATCATGAAGTGCAACAAAATGCAAAAGGGGATAAGGGAATATCTTGAAAACAGACCAAGATGACAAGCACTAGAACCTGGTTAAGTTATGCAGTGCCCTTTTACTTAGCTTTCCTTACTACATAAAGAAACTTTATGGTTTTTCTCTACAAGAGAATATACACTGTACGATAAAAACAAAACCCTACATATTTGCTGAAAATCTTGACAACTTACAGATATCACAGGAGGTTATCTACATCCACAGTGTCAATTTAAAATTAATGAGATATTCTCACCACCTAAATAGTATTTCTTCCCTAAATGGTCATAATAGGACATTTTCCCTAGACTATGCTCAAGAGCAAAGGGATCCTCTCAGTGGGCCCATTCTGCAGCACTGGATACAAAAATAAAATTGTGTTAATCTAGTATGCCCAATTCCAAAGCAGGTCATATTGATTTAAATCCTATATAGGAAGAATGACAACAATGGGTGGTAGGTTTTGTACTGTCATGAATAACAGATATGACGGGGTCAATAAAACAGATATACCAGAAACTGAAGAAAGCCTGAGTGCACTGATGAATGATTCATAGTTTTTAAAGTACACTCAGTGACAGAGAAACTTAGAAGGAAAGCAATGGTTTAGGATGCATAGATGATTTTAGCTGGAAAGACCCCTTGTATATAAAATAACTAGACTGTTTTGATTATGTTAGTTAGCAGTACAAAAGATAAAAGCTCTGTTAATCAAATGCATCATCTAGGTAGATGGAACTAAAATAAATCTAAGAAACACACTGAGGACAGAGTACACACAAAGCAAGGAATAATGAAGTCACATTTTTCAAATATTTAGGAACAATGACACCCTTTACAGGCACTACTGGGATGTTTTGTAAAGACTAAAACTGGAAAATCAGTGGTCAGGATGAATGAGACATAGAAATCAAATATACTGAAATGGCGTGTGAAAGTTTACACATTATTCTAGTACGATCTGTACTGCCATAAGGACATGAAACATATTTGAGAATATAGCTTTAGGAAGTATATTAGGAGAATATAGCTTTAGGAAGTATATTAGGAGTCAGATGGCAGGATAACAGTGAGAAATGATCTCAAAAGGGAAATTACAGAAATTCCTTTTGTAGACGAGATGATAAAAAGCTGGACAGATACTACTTGGACATGTTCTTGGACCAACCCTAAGGAAAACAACACAAGGTACGTTTCAGAAGTTTTAGCTGGGCTCCTGTGGGCAACAGAGGAGCTGGAAGACCTAGACCTACTCAAATGACAACTGAGACAAGAGGATGGAGATAAGTGGCACTTTGTGGAAGTGAAAATGGAGGAAAGACTTGAGTGGTGAAATTTTACTGAAGTCCTGTGCATTGCATGGGATTGTAGGCTATGATGATGATGACTGTACATAAATACAATAGACAATTCTCAGAAATCCTAGATTCTCCTTAAAAATTATCATAAAACCAACACTATGTTCACTGCAAGTTTGTAAAAACTGCAACAGAAATTCAACCATTCATACATGAGTTCTTGAGCAAAGCAGTGTCATGAGCAGACATGCAACAGAACACACAAAACAATAGAGAGTGTTCTTTGCTATATATACATCCCCTACTGCTTCTTTGGGGGAATAAATTTCAAAGACACCTAATCTCTGGTAACTTTCCATGGGAAAAACTCCACTCCAGAAGAAACAAAGAATACAAAAAATACAAACAATACCAAACTATAAGATTCAGCAAAGTAAATTTCTTGTGTATAATACTGTAGTTTTTAAACTGAAATAAGTTCTAAAATGTTACTTGCTTCCCATGATAAATATAAAGTAGGCCTACACTTGCTCTGAAAAAGTGTGCAAATATTTTTGCCTACCAGATACACTAAACTGAAGAGAACCACAAATTTCATTAGGAAATGAATACCTTCCTGTACATTCAACATCAAAATGGAGTTTTGCAGGTCAAACTGGAAAATCCTTTCCAATATAAGAGCATATTAAAGAAAAAAAAACTGATATCAGAACTAAGATGCTTGAGTTTGAGAATACAGTTTAGGACATTAATACAGTTACAACTGCTTCTCTTCTCAGCTTAATCCCTATAAGGAGTCACTGTTTTTAATGAACCTTTTCAAGGTGTTTCTATGTTGTTTCCTCCTTCATTATTCAGTCACCACAAGCAAGGGGAAGTTCTGAGGCCTGCTTAGTTTTCAAACTAAAATAAAGCACTCTTCCCTTTCATTAATGAGTTGCCAGGGTCTAGTATTTGACCAAGAATTACAATAATACAGTAACTCCTCTTCAGATTCCAAGAACTTTCCAACCCACAATTCAAATGCATATGTGGTGAGATCCAGTCCACAATTTAAAAGCATATGAGGTAAGATATTGTATACATCAAGACTAAGTTTAGCTCTTCAAGATGTAACTATATGTTAGAGATGGTAAAGGAAATTTCTGGACCAGTTCTCATGAAGACTGAGTAACCAAACCTACAGAGTTGGACAGATTCTAATGTAGAAAAAGATCCTGTCTATCATAACTTAAATAAGCCTAAGAATGAACTTGAATCCTCTGTAAAGGGAATACCTCACTACCACTATTGCCCTTGAAAATATAGTGGATGTAATTACACCACGAAAACGAGTAACCCAACAAAATGTTTCACTAAAAACTGTGAAACTCTATTAAATGAACATTAAAGTAAATACTGGGTACTATACCTGTACTGATGATTTATGCAGTGTACAAAAATATCCTGGTTTACCATAATAACTCAACATGATACTTTCTTTTACAGCACTTCATACACACTAATATAGCAAGATTTTTCCGGTGGTACACTTCTCACTGAGCACCTTTTTCACTCACCCGTCTTCCAAACTTGGTATATCAGGGAAGAAATCCCGAAGGATAGAAGGCAGCATGTCCATGTATGCTTCAACTTTCCTTTGGAGGTATTCGTCTTTAAGTTTCTTGACATGTCGTCGGAACTGTTTGGCAGCTTGATCAATCCCAAAAAGGTCTACGTAATTTACAAATTCTGCATTTTGAGCAAGTTTCTTACTAGTTGAGGCCCATACAGACCGATAATCCAAAACTTGAGTGCGCACTAATCTTAAAAAGGCATCTGTTGCTAAATCAAGGATTTCTTTTCTATGTCTCGCTGCCTCATAGAATGGGACAATTCGTATTCGACCACGATTACGATCAACTAAATGGGCCAGAGTCATAAAAGCACTATCTACATTCACATTTTCATGAGAAGAAGTTTCGACCAGAGGAATGTTGCCTTTAAACTCCTTTCTGCTCGCTAACTTTTCGGCTTCCTTGACATACACCTGCAAATATTAAAATTCAGTATTAGAGCACCCAAGTATAACAGTCTCTGTACAACACTATCAGTGACCCCTACCCCTTTCCATCACTACGATAGCCTACCATCATCATTCTCTGAGGCCATACCAATTACAGGCAGTCCCAGGTAAACGGCGGGCTCAGTTAACAGCGATCAGGTTTTATGGCGCTTGTCTAGCAACGAAAATCGGCAATTTTCGATGCCGAAAATCACTGATTTCTGCTTATCAGCGCCAATAATTGGTTATTGGCGCCAATACATACCTAACAGAGGCGCCGATAACGCCCGAAAATCGCCGAAAATCACCGATTTTCGGTTATCATCACACCCTCAGAAATGGAACCCCGCCGATAACCGGGGACTGCCTGTAATGTACCTTATGCAGCAGGCTGCATACGGTACTAAGCGTTCATTACTGTGTCCTTTCAGGCTCAGATGCATTGCTTTCTGACACTTATTCATTATCTCTTGCCTTGGGTCTCTTCTTACCCAGTTGATCAACTTCTTAAAACTTTACCTTGCTCCAATTTTTACCTCTCATTCAAGAACAAATCCTTATGGCAAGCAGTATGCAAGTCCAGAAAGAAGTTTTAGTGGTCTCTTCAAACTAACTTATAATAACAATAATAATCAAAAGTTTAGTCATCTCTCTAAACTAATTTATAATAAAAGTAATGACAAACATACTACTCAGTAATTCTGTTCATATCATTTAGATTAATTAACTTAATTTCACACCATATGTCATAAGTTAAAGGAACCTTCCTTTAAGTAAGCTACATTAGTAACAGTACTCATCACAAAATAAGTTTATATATAAACATTGTGTTAGGACAAGAGTATATTGTATTCCACAACCTACCACAGCTGGAGTTTTTCAAGTTATAAAAGCAAAAATATTTCCTTTTCTTAAATGAATATAAACAAAATACAGACAAAGTCTATTCATGTTGTAATTAAAATTTGGCCCATGAAGATAAACTAGAAAAGTTTTCTGGAGCTCTTTCACTTCAAGAAGATATTTAAATTACGTTATACATGCAATATTCTTTTCTGAAATAAACCCTTACATTTCTTGAATCTCTTCAAGACCTATTTCTTTGCATATCTTAAATCAATGTGAGCCCTCCAAAATCCTCCAACTACTTCATCAAAAGCAAGATATTATTATAAATCATTCCTCTATAATTCTCTATTAAAAATAAGCAGCGGACATTCAACACCAAAAGTTATAGTTTCACTACACCACATCAATAATTCTTGACGTGTGGAATGAAATGTTGACCCAATTTCTTTGTGAACACATGAAAATGATTCTTTACAGACTTAAAAATAATGCTATAAGTTATAAAATTCACTGAAAACACTGCAATTCCTAAAGACAGAAAACAAATTCCTCATTACAGTGCTACATTGTCTACATTTACTTCAATCTAAAGGATGGGAGTCACATAATCAACATATTGTATTCCTACATAATCCACTGGATAAGAGAATAAAATCCCAAAACAAAAAATGTTCATATTCTACATAAAATTATGTCAAAAGTTTTATTACCTCATTAGCTTCATCATTTTTTGTTGTGACAAGCACAACTGGTCGCTTCGTCTTGAGACAGTTGTTAAGAATCGACGCAGTAATGTCCACCTGACGTTCTAGCGACCGATTTGGAACTTGCGAGACATCAAACACACACAAAAACCCATCAACATTCAGCTTTCCATCCGGTAAAACTCGCTGCTCATACTCTTTTTCAATACCTGGAAAAATCCAAATCACATTATATTCAAAAGAAAGTATTATTAAATTATCATTCAGTCATCAGCCATACAATAAAGACCTTAAAGAACAAAAATTTAGGCTAACAGTATTGCGCTAAGTTTACAATATTACAATACAACATTACCATACAGTAAAAAATTTAGGCTAACAGTACTGCACTAAGTTTACAATATTACAATACAACATTACCATACAGTATCATAAAAATGTTTTTTAATAATACAAGGCTTCTTTGCACAAAAAGTCAGTTACTACTATCCCTCAGGTCCTAGTTCATGTTGTCCCTCATTTCAATGTTGCAATTTTTATCAATTCTCTCTCAACCATCGTGCGAATCTCTCGTGACACCATGTATTAAATTTCAAAACACAATACCATGTTCAAACTACACATTTCCATAACATGTCCTTAAATTCATCTAGAAAAAAGATGAACAGAAGATTGTAATTACATTTCAGGATAACTGGTACACTGTTTTGCAAACTCATTTATATAAAAACTTCAACCTGTTATTGTTGTTCATCACAAAAATCATTTTAATTTTCAATTCTAAAAATTCTACTGAATGTATTGTAAATAACACTTATAATATCAAATATGATTGCTATCTTTAAAAACAATCAAGAAAAATAAGATAAACAAGTCTCAGACCCACACAGAAGTAACCATTAGCATAATCTTCATCCTAGCCTTACCACAACCACGACTACAGGCTGACAACATTAAGCAATTTGAAGATATTGAATTACTTTTCACTCCCTGTACAATAAAAATTGAAGATCAACCTCTGAGTTTACTAAAATGCCACTCAAAGGGAAGAAAAAAAATACTAAACAAAGGTTTATTGCTAATCATAAAATTGCAATATAATGCCGCTCAGTAATATAAAAGCCACTAAACAAAAAAATATAAAATTTAATGCATTCCTATTCTTTTACTTTCACTTAAAACTATTAAAAAGGTTAATACTGTCTGGCCAATAAGAGCTGTAATCAACAAGGAGAGAGAGAGAGAGAGAGAGAGAGAGAGAGAGAGAGAGAGAGAGAGAGAGAGAGAGAGAGAGAGAGAGAGAGAGAGAGAGAGAGAGAGAGCTGTAATCAACAAGGGGTAAGATTTGATTTCATGTTAAATGACGGTAATGGATAAGAGAGAGAGAGAGAGAGAGAGAGAGAGAGAGAGAGAGAGAGAGAGAGAGAGAGAGAGAGAGAGAGAGAGAGAGAGCTGTAATCAACAAGGGTAAGATTTGGTTTCATGTTAAATGATGGGTAATGGATAAGAGAGAGAGAGAGAGAGAGAGAGAGAGAGAGAGAGAGAGAGAGAGAGAGAGAGAGAGAGAGAGAGAGAGAGAGCTGTAATCAACAAGGGGTAAGATTTGGTTTCTTGTAAATGATGGGTAACGGATAAGAGAGAGAGAGAGAGAGAGAGAGAGAGAGAGAGAGAGAGAGAGAGAGAGAGAGAGAGAGAGAGAGAGAGCTGTAATCAACAAGGGGTAAGATTTGGTTTCATGTTAAATGATGGGTAACAGATAAGAGAGAGAGAGAGAGAGAGAGAGAGAGAGAGAGAGAGAGAGAGAGAGAGAGAGAGAGAGAGAGAGCTGTAATCAACAAGGGGGTAAGATTTGGTTTCATGTTAAATGATGGGTAATGGATGAGAGAGAGAGAGAGAGAGAGAGAGAGAGAGAGAGAGAGAGAGAGAGAGAGAGAGAGAGAGAGAGTGTGTGTGTGTGTGTGTGTGTGTGTGTGTGTGTGTGTGTGTGTGTGTGTGTGAGAGAGAGAGAGAGAGAGAGAGAGAGAGAGAGAGAGAGAGAGAGAGAGAGAGAGAGAGAGAGAGAGAGCTGTAATCAGATTTGGTTTCTTGTAAATGATGGGTAAGAGAGAGAGAGAGAGAGAGAGAGAGAGAGAGAGAGAGAGAGAGAGAGAGAGAGAGAGAGAGAGAGAGAGAGAGAGAGAGAGAGAGAGCTGTAATCAACAAGGGGTAAGATTTGGTTTCTTGTAAATGATGGGTAAGAGAGAGAGAGAGAGAGAGAGAGAGAGAGAGAGAGAGAGAGAGAGAGAGAGAGAGAGAGAGAGAGCTTAAAAATATATTAATTTTACGGACTCACCTAGCTGGTTTTTGCATATGTACATCAACTTTTCTGCAGACTGGATCTTGGTAGCACAACACCGCTTAATGTACGGATCCATCTTCCCGGCTGCGAGAGAGAGAGAGAGAGAGAGCAAGCAATTAATATTATGTACTAATGACTTTATTCCTTAAAAAAATAACAACACAGTATAATAAATAACACACTTATCTGAAAAGTTGGTTTTATCATCTCCATTTTATATACCATGACAATTACAAGGGTATACATCACATGAAAACGGTCAAAAGTTTTTTCTAAACATTATGAGAACATTAAAATATATACTATTCGAAAATCTCATTCAGTATCAACATTCACAGAATAAGTCTACAAGGCAAATCAATCTTCCAACCAATGGAACGCCCATAATAATAATAAAAATAATAATAATAATAATAATAATAATAGAATTACTGGACACACACAAAACCCAAGGCAATGCTGCACAGCGTACTATAAGTATTGCCTAAACGTAATTTCCCACTTTCACAGCAAAAATGAATAATAATAATAATAATAATAATAATAATAATAATAATAATAATAATAAGCTGCAATACACGGCAGAAAACCCAGAGCAATACTGCACAGTGCAATATATTTTGCCTGAAAGTAATTTCCCACTTTCACAGCAGAACGGGATAGAAAGACCTGTCGTTACGGGGCAATGTAACAACATAAAACCTAAACAAAATATGGATACAATGAGTGTAGAGGCCTTCAGATGTTGCTAAAACAGGATACGTTCCGGCACTGGTTTAAATCCAGCGTTGGGAAAAAATATAACCAATCTGTCTCGTCTAACATATACAGTCTTTGTTTTGTTTGTGCTTATGTATCATTATATATGAAGATAAAGGACTCTTATTTCAATAAATAAATAAATAAATAAATACATAAATAAAACTGGTTATAAATCTACCCACCCAACATATACAGATCCTGTTTTGTTTGTGCTTACGGATCATTATATATGAAGATAAATAAATAAATAAAACTGGTTATAAACCTATCATCCACCCACCCAAAAAGCCTCGATACCTACTGTCCGTCAATGCGAATCACGAACGATTTTACGGACAAAACACGAGTTCCCAGACCATCATCCATCACAGGTTTACTTAAGCCTCGAGAAAGCAACAACACGAACGACGAATGATACCGATACAAAGCTTAGGGGAACAAAGTCCGCCAAAAATCTAGCAACAAAGTCACTTGCAGTCCCTAACGTCTGAGAACAACGGACACGTGCAACCGGCTTCAAAAGCTTCCATAATTACGTAATCAGCGCCACTTTCCTCATCGTTTCCCCTCGTTCCCGCGAAAACAGCCGACACAAAGAGACAAGCTTGCCCGACGCACGTGCCTTCATCGAGTTGTAAGGAGTTACCACCGGGACAAATCGGGTAAATCATGGAGACTCCTCATTAATAATAATAATAATAATAATAATAATAATAATAATAATAATAAGAAGAAGAAGAAGAAGAAGAAGAAGAAGAAGAAGAAGAAGAAGAAGAAGAAGAAGAAGAAGAAGAAGAAGAAGAAGAAGAAGAATACTGCAGTTACGGTTTCCAAGTTGACTGCGGCGAAAGAAATCCACGTGCCAAAATAAATTAACTCGCGTGAGTAAACATGCTTCAATTCGCCTCAATTATAAACAAGTAAAAATGCGTCGCGTTTCTTCGGCGCGATCGAGTTTTCTGTACAGCGTATAATCAAGGCCACCGAAAATAGGCCTATCTTTCGGTGGTCTCGGTATAATGCTGTATGAGCTGCCGCCCGTGAAACTTTAACCACGGCCCGGTGGTGGTCTGGCCTTTATCGTTGCCAGTTTCATGGGCCGCGGCTCATACAGCATTATACCGAACCACCGAAAGGTCTATTTTCGGTGGCTGCAAAGAAAACTCGATTGCGCTGATGAAACGTCGGCGCATTTTTTACTTGTTCAAAACTAAAATTCCAAAGCCTTTTCATGACAATGATAGTGAAGCTATGTCAGAACGGGTTACGCGTGACACAGACGGGACAGGTATCATACGCTAACCCTGTTTCTATTGTCTGAGGGTATGGGCTGGACTTCTTGAGACGGAATGCAAGATCGAAAATCACAAATTGTGGCAAATGTACTAATGTGTCTGCAGTAACTGTACTGGCAGTCATATAACGAAAGAATGCAATTTAACTAAATGCCGTCTGTATAAATGTAAGAGGCAGGAAAGTCGCGATAAAGAACACTGGTAAACTAAAGACTTCATTTTTTTAAAGTGCTATGATCTTGTGGATTTGACGATTATTAAGGAATACGCCGTATGATTCTTCAAATGTTCTGGACATGTCAAACGAATTTGGGGGCCTCACGGACTGACCTCGGTGGGGTGACACCGGAATAGAAACTCACGTAAAATCATAACTTGACCTAATGCAACCTGACCAATGCCACCCCCATACATACACACACCCCATACATACATTCATGCATACACCCCATACATACATTCATACATACACAAAACCACTACAAAGCAAACCCGCAAACCCAACTGGTCTCTCTTCCCCATCCCGCAAAGGTAAAGTAGGCCAATAATTTCATCACCACATACATGTGAATAAATGCGTCAGTCAGAATTGATGCAGACCTAGAGCACAATGCCATGTCAGTTTCATTTTCATTAATACCCATAACTCACTGTATCTGACATGATCTGACGCTCACGGGAGACCGAAATCTCTGAGTGAATAGTGAAAAGTCGGCCGAGGTGTACGGATGCCCGACGATTCCAAAACACTTTAGCTTACCAAATCACACTCAGTGCTGAATGTAAATTATGTGCAAAGAACCACTGAAATCACCTATAACTGTGTACATTCAAAATTAAACAAAATAAAATCAGTTTTCAAATAAGAATTCTAAGATTCTCCATAAATTTATCCTACATCGCTCATTCCAATGTCAATTTAAATGCAACCTATGCACAACATAGTTAAAACATGCCAATACCACAATAGTTCTTGAGTCAACCAAAGTGTTAGAGAGAGAGAGAGAGAGAGAGAGAGAGAGAGAGAGAGAGAGAGAGAGAGAGAGAGAGAGAGAGAGAGAGAGAGAGAGAGAGAGGCCTTCGGTATAACCCCGACTGCTTCGCGGGGAAAGGGGGAAAATGGCCACCTCATTACTGCCTTTACAAACAAGCAGCAAGAATGAAATTTAGTTTTCCTTATTTACAAAACGCCCCAGGGGCAACGCTGGGAGTTCTTTTCAGAAAGTCAAATACGACGTTTTGTATTATGTACATGTTAGCTCAGGCGTAACGCGTCTATCTCAAAACTGGTCGACCTGATTCGAATCTCGAACAGGACGAGGCGGGACAGTGGGACGAGTTCCCTCAAAGTCCATGGCAGGGTTCCTCTCCTCCACTGACGTCATTCTGGATTTCTTCCCCATTTTAGTGACTGATGTGATTAATAATTTTCTTATAAAAAAAATTATTAATAAACAAACTTAACATCTATACGGGGTTTCTCATTTATCAAACCTATTCCACTGACCCCTTTCTACTCTTCCAATTTCCTAGAGTTCCAATCACCGACCGAAAGGCTGTTCTTTCACCATAAGGACGGAGCTCTCTCCTAGACCCCAGTCATTAACCCTTTTTCAGTTTTCTAAAAAGAAAACTATTGTGCCGGCTTTGTCTGTCCGTCCGCAATTTTTTTTTTTTTTATTCGTCCGCACTTTCTGTCCACCCTCACATCTTTAAAAACTACTTAGGCTATAGGGATGCAAATTGGTATTTTGAACATCCACCCTCCAATCATCAAACATACCAAACCGCAGCCCTCTAGCCTCAGTAGTTTTTATTTTATTTGAGGTTAAAGTTAGCCACAATCGTGCATCTGGCAACGATATAGGCCAGGCCACCACCTGGCCGTGGTTAAAGTTTCATGGGCGGCGGCTCATACAGCATTATACCGAGACCACCGAAATAGAGATCTATTTTCGGTGGCCTTGATCATACGCTGTACAGAAAACTCGACTGCGCCAAAGAAACTTCGGCGCATTTTTTACTTTTTTTTTTCTGAACTTACCTTTGAACGGCATGAAAGACGCATCGTCGATGAACTCGGTCTGTTCAATGACCTGAAAGGAGAAGTCGACGCCATCGTCCGAATAGCGAATGGCCTCTCCCCAGTAGAGGAAATGGTCGTTGTTCACCACACGACCACTGAAGTCAGTCTGCAATGAAACAGAGAGAGAAAAACGTGAGAAATTCTCAACACAGAGATGTATGTGGCGTTCTCGACACCAAAAGATGGTCGTTGTGGTTCCCATGAAAGAAATTATTTTTAAATCAATATGTTTATTTTAAAAACTTAACTGCTACTAACTGAAATGAATGGCATTGGTGAATAATGAGAGAGAGAGAGAGAGAGAGAGAGAGAGAGAGAGAGAGAGAGAGAGAGAGAGAGAGAGAGAGAGAGAGAGAGCAATTAATTTAGGCATACAAATACATAAACATGTCAATTACAAACAAATGTTAATATAGCAAAATCCCTGACACAGTCACGATGAACAAAATGCGAACATTCTGATAAGACAGCGTGACTAAACATATATTTTTTTTAATGCTGATATGGAAGATCTTACATTTGTTAGTTTCGCGACAACTGTCCCAACAGAAATTACACTTCTTAGGAAAAGACTACCTCCAAGGCTAACATTTTATTTAAAAGTCTACGGGAATTAAAAGCAACGTTTAGACTTGCCATTGTCCACAGCGAGCCGGGCATTCTCACCATTAGCCCCTATATGAGAAAGCAAAATGTAGGCGACTTGGTCTGAACTTCGAGACGGTAACTGAGGGATGGTACTTAACGTCTAAACTCATCCTAACATTATTCTAGTTGTAATTCTTGAAAATCATTTCTCGCTATAATGTAGTTCGGATTCCACAATAAGCTGTAGATCCCGTTGCTAAGTAATTGGTTCGTAGCCACGTTAAATAAGTCTAATCCTTCGGGCCAGCCCTAGGAGAGCTGTTAAGCAGCTCAGTGGTCTGGTAAAACTACGGTATACTGAACTTTTGAAGCAAACTAAAATTGCATGAGGAGAAGAGCAAAATTACTGCAGGGATTATAAGATCCAAAATGCAACCACCAATTAGCACACACTCGCTCACCAAACAACACGTAACGTTAGATTTTAATAGAACGGCATTTGCAGACTCTTGCATCATCTCTATGAACACAGAGGGAGAAGACCAGGAGGACGATATGCCACTTAATGACAACTGCACAGAGCAACTGCCTACCGTTGAGTCATGCCTTAAATCAAAGGAATTTACTGTGCAAGTGTTGCGTGCAATGCATTCAGTGTGACTCTCTTTCGCTGCTACCATTTGACACAGATATTTCAACCGAGTGCTCCGGGGCTGTAACTAACGCATCATCGAGATTAGAATTCCTTTCGATATACTCACTCTAACGGGAACATTCGTTTATGAAATTATAGAATTAATACACGAAAATCGGAATGGAATATAGAGCTGAGGCCAAAGGCCAAGCGCTAGGACTTGTGAGGTCATTCAGCGGTGGAAAGGAAATTAAGAGTATGTAGGTTTGAAAGGTGTAACAGGAGGCGGGCCTCGCAGTTGCACTATGGAGTAATTGTGAGAGGGTGGATAGCAAGATGGAAGAAAGATACTATAATATAAAATCGCCATTATCGCGTAATACTCGTACGCATACTGATGTTGGAAGAGTCGGTAGAGTTCTCGGCTAGCACTCTGCTAGGCCCGAGTTCGAGTCTCCGGCCGGCCAGTGAAGAACTAGAGGAACTCATTTCTGGTGATAGAAATTCATTTCTCGGTATAATGTGGTTCGGATTCCACAATAAGCTGTGGGTCCCGTTGCTAGGTAACCAACTGGTTCTTCGCGAAGTAAAATAAGTCTAATCCTTCGGGCCAGCCCTAGGAGAGCTGTTAATCAGCTCAGTGGTCTGGTTAAACTAAGGTATACTTAATAAAATCGGCATTATCGCGTAATACTCGTAAGCAAATTGATGCGTACAACCAAGCGTAACATTGTTAAGTAGTAAAGTATGGGGGGGAGGGAAGGGATATTATACTCTAATAAATTAATCATCTTACACATCTGCCTACACTGCGTGATGGCACGCACACGCACTCTCTCCTTGACGTCAATTAAAAACATCATTGCAAAGCTGGCATGATGCTATTAACTTCGTCCGTAAGTATTTCTGCATCTGATCAATGCTGCTTCCCAGAAATGAGCGATAACTCCCTGAAATATTCTTACCTAACAGACACACAACGACACCTCTGACCTTTCAAACGTGCTGTCGATTGTTTGCGTAATACTGAAACAATAACGCGAGAGCTCTATCTCTAAACTTCATCCAACTTTAGGAAACATATAGGAAAAACAAATGTCCAACATCCGTCTGCAGAAAGAATTTACAGTCAAAATGTTGACGGTAAGGATGGCGAAAATGCAGAATAAAAGCGAGAGAAAAAAAAAACGTTGAAAAGGGAAATGCTGACATGGCCTAATCACGTTAAAGCAGAATGCTGACGTGACAAAATTCCGAAGCGTAATGCCTACAGCAAATATGATGAAGAAAAACTGAGCAAGGCTGCAAAGTAATTTCCATCAGACAGACAGACAGACACACATATGTGTGTATGATGTGTGTATATATATATATATATATATATATATATATATATATATATATATATATATATATATATATATATATATATATATACACACACACAACTAGTGAGCTTAAGTTTAATAATAAAACAGACAGCGAGAATATTGGAAATCTTCCTTTTTTTTTTATTTACACCAACGTTTCGGGAATCCTTTCCCATCTTCAGGGCTATGTGGAAAAGTATGCTAAATTAAGCTAATAATTACAAGATATTTAGTTTCGTAATATAACAGTCGTTAAGCTAAAAGTTAAGTAAAAAATTACAAAGTGATTTTAAGCTACAAGTCAATTAAGCCTATGCATAATTCAGTGAAATAACAAAAAATGCAAACATACATAAATAAAAAATATAAAAGGAAAGGGTGTTGTCTGACTTACTGTTAAGAGATTGGGCTGCTAACAGATGGAGAACAGAATAGTTAAAAACGTTGTCAGAAAAAACACAAAGAGAGAGAGAGAGAGAGAGAGAGAGAGAGAGTTATAGGCAGTTAGTCATTGCGTAATGGTGTGGAAGTAGTTTGGTTGTTTAAGGAAGGCGACAGTTTCTTGATGTGAAGAGATCATAAAAGGAGGAGCGAAAAGCGGAATCGGTAGCATTACAGAGTATTTTGAAATTATTGTATATAAAATGTCAGTTTTCCATGAGTTCAAATGGCTCCTTATGGCGGAAAATTCTCTTGGTTCTAAAATGCAGCCAGTAGGATAACTAACGGACTTTCGGTAAGCGTCGGGTAGATCCGACATAATTTCCAAAATTACATTTTGGACAAGTATATTCACAGACACGAAATAACGCATCAACTCCGGACGGGTGTCTTTGAATTTAAAAAGTCTGCCTATTCTTAACGGTTTTTTTAACACAAACTTGAAATTAACATAGGGTACAAGATGCTTAGGGCTACTGTAAGTTCACGTCTAAGGGCTGCATTTTATAAATATGGCAATGAAAAATACAATAATTTCTTTGAAACTTGAAGACATAACAAACCGGGCTAGTAAACACTGTTTAAAGCTTTTTAACAATTCTGTCAAAGAGGTCAGAAGGATAACAGTTATCCTTAAAAAATATTTCAATAAATGATATTTCACTGTGAAAATGATTCAAATCTGAACACAGGGAATAGGTTCTAAATAAAGTGTCTTTACTGAATTCAGCTTAAATGTCAAAGAGCAGTTACTAGAAAATTTAAGGTCCAAACCAGTGTACGTCTTTTACTTTTAATACCTTTATGCTATACGAAATACAACCCCAACATATGATCTTACTTCCGTAAGCAATTTCAGTCAATTTGATTTTTCAAATCATATTCTTTTATTTGCCTCTTTTAGTCCTTCACTATATTTTAACTCGCAAGAACCAGCATCGATGTCATCGTTTGCAAATACTGGAAATACCCAACCTCATCAATCTCTTATCCATCCAATCCCCTTTATGCAAACACTGCTCTCATTCAGATTTCCTTAGATTTATTTAAAGTCGCATTTGTATAATTAAAGGTGCATTCTTTTCAACAAGCTTTGTGAATTCCGTCTCGTTTTGCTGTTTAAGACAATATCATCAGCATATCCTAAGTATTATTATCCTCCAATCTAAACTCCTCTTGTTTCTACTTTTCTTTTACTAAAAATTCATGATGAGGTCACGTAGCATAGGTTACAAAAAAAAAAAAAAAAAAAAAAAAACTGTAGCACCCCACTCTTTGCTATACTGTGGATACCATGGTAACACCAGTCTTTTCGTAATAATGGTCGGTTGGTACTGTCAAATGTCTTCTCGTAATCAGAAAAAAAAAAAAAAATCAACAAAAAGGGGGGAGGGGGACTTGTAAATTCCATACACTGCTCAACAGCATCTAAACACGAATATCTGACTTACATTTTAAGCCTGTTTTACTCCTCTAAATGCTAACAAGTAAAGCAAGTTGCGCACAAGAACCATTCACGAATCTGTGCAACCCTCATGTTGCACATTTGCCTTAATATTCATGATTCCCCGACGAGTAGAATTTGTTTGTTTTTGCCACGTTTATTTTACTGTTTTTTTTTTATGATGCGTAAAAAGAAATGGCAAAACGAGTAAAGAAGTCTTGAAAAAGAACTCTCTAATTCAAAATAGCACTACATTTTAAAATATATTACTTACTTGGAAAAATGTTACAGTTTCCTTTATCGTGCGTTTACATTACACGTTGCACACATTGCAAACAGCTGTAGCAAACAGATGTTCGCCTCCTAAAATATTATACTGTCCGCTATATTAGCATGTTGTGATATACAGTACATGGTA